>NC_136901.1:73366373-73436373 GCF_949606895.1 Notothenia rossii | reverse complement strand
TTCCAACATGGGCAGCAGACGGGACCCACCACGGCTCGACCGCTCTTAAATTTAGAGCCACATTAAAGGCTGACAAACTTGATTATGAGCTGATAACGACAGCGACCTGATGGAGTCATGTGTGCATATGTGTGTGTTTTTCTTATTCATCCATCTTTTTGAGAAGCAAGGCTTTAAGACCCTAAATGAAAACATTTCTGCTAAGGGGAACTCCTCGCCTATTAAAGGAATTGCATTCGCTTAATGTTGATAATAGAAGATAGGGAGTGAATACAAAGATTCAATGAAGGAAGTAAACGTTGTCATCGTGGTCACTAATTAGCAACACTCAAGCCGGACAACCCGAGGTTATAATTGTCTGTGTATTGAATCACACTTCAAACTAATGATTTAGACCATTATTTTGTCAGGAAATTGTTTATGGACGTTATGAATTTAATTGAGAGGGAGACATTTTCTTATAGACTGCTAAACAACCGTACTTGTTTTTGCAACGAGTGGTGTCGCCCCCTTATGGCCATTACAGTAACTACAGGTTTAGTTCTAAACCTACAAAGACTGATAAGCTCCACGCTCATACAGTCATGGATTCAAGAATCAATGAAGGATTCAATTACTGTGAAAGAAAATATTATTGTCCGCAATTTACAAAAAAATGACATACCAAAAAACATTGTACTAATGTTTTACGGCTCTCAGTTTCAAAGGAGACTGTCTTGTAAATATAATGGTGTGAGAAACACTCAGTGTCGAAAGCCATCAGTGATGTATTGGTTGACAGAATAATTATGGACTGTGGCTAACAGGACTTCAGTCAATCTGGAAATCATTTATTAGCCTTAGGCAGAACGTGCCTTCTAGCTTTTCTTTTTCTATTCTGGTGTGGAAAACCTTGCGGAAATCAGGAAAGGAAGGACAACTGAAGATAAGAAAGGTAAACTTCTGCACATGAAATAATGGGTGTTTGCAGGAGATCCATACACACCTGTGAGACAGCTTTGCATTTAATTAGGCTCAAAACCTGAGCACCAAACGACAGTCCTCGGATGTTGGTGGCCCAGGAGCGTGAGAGCGATGTGAATCCCAGGAGTTTATGGGGCACTTATGTAAGCTCTGATCTGATGTACTGGCAGGCCCTCTCTGCTTACCTCTCCACACTCTTTATCTCCCCTTTTCCCCGCTCTTCTTCTCCCAGAGATTACCTCGATTACTCTGGCAAGACATCAGAAGGAAATCAGAAAACATGGAGAACGAAAGCAAAGAATTACTGTTGCATGACTGAAAGTGTGGCTTTATCGTAGCTGGAGGCCAACTGCCATCTCCCAGAGTAGAGTACTCTTTGGTCAAATAAGAGATTCAGTTTTTTCCCCTCGTTTTCTTTTCCTGGATCATAACAGATGCATGTGTGCACTGACAGGACTGACAGCTCTATGTGCGCAAATAGCAGTTTAGCCATGTGGTTCATGAATAAAGTATCTGTTTAAGATCAAACGTACAGCAAACTTCAATTCAGTTGACAGTCTCTTCAAAGGTCCTGCAGAAGATGGAGCTGTGGAAGATACATTACTGTAAAGCTATCACAACAGATGACAATATTTATCAGGCCATATTGTTTTACGTGTTTAATTATAAATCCATATGTGAAGCAAACCCTATTTTTTGTCCCACTGTGTTCCTGCGTTTACATACACCAGCATATCATCGGGAGTGATTGGCTCATAAAACATGTCTTATCTGCTAATACTGAATGAAGAAAGCCCATCATCTCGCCAAGACTTAAGACAAGCCTTTGGTTCCCCCTGCCTTTGTTTTCATCTCTGATGGAAATAGCAACACATGGGCCACTGTGTTTGTCTTTAAGATGGCACACAGCTAATCCTGTGTGAAGCTGGAGGGATCTCTCCAGCTACTCTTGTCAGCGTTGATTTGTCAACAACAATCTTTTCATTTCCTCTGTAAGCTGACACCATCTTGTCTGTGCGATAATGTGATAGAATCCGAGCGGGGTGCGCTCAAAAACCAGCCTGCCACTTTGCTACAGAACAAGTGGTGCCTTTGTGGGTTCCTGCACTGTTGCTTTAAAAATAAAAGCTCAACAATTTAACAAACAGGCCAACCAAGAAAAGTAGTTGACTTAACTGTGGTGTTTCTGAGGATGCAGGAACAAATAAAAAAAAATCATATACGTATATGGAGAGCCCATTTAATCATGCAATTGTTTGAAATAAGGGGACAAGCATTGAAGGTAATTAAAGATTTCTACCATGGCTGCCTGGCTGGTGAATGTGGAGCTATGAGCAGAAAAAGCAAAACAACAATTAAAAAACCTCAATAGGAACACCCAGCTTAAAGCAGGCAATCATGTCCGAGATGTTGGGCCTAAATGAGGAGGTTGTTTTCTCTTTTCTGTTCTGTCAATCTCAGCCAGAAAGCGATTTCCTCCTGAAGAGTGGCGGGCAGGGCTAAAAGCATGTTTTAATAAGCGCACTGACACATCCATCTTTGTTTCTGAGAGATAAGTCACAACGAGCGCAGAGCAAAGCATCCTGGGCTAGCTGGAAGGATGCCCATTGCTGCATATCAGTCGGATGTGCTTAGGCACACAAAAGCACACAAACGTGCACTTACATTCAAGCACACATGTACACACTTACATACAGAAGAGCTGTCACCCTAACTTAAATCCTATTTATCACCAAACCAATGGAATTTTTCCTTGGAGCCGAAGGTGGTTGGCATGTTCACTTTATGCCTTCTCGGAGATTAGTGAATTCAGCCTTGCTCTGTTCCCACTGTGTCTCCTTTTAAGTCTTCCCTCTCATACTCCCCCTTCCTCTTCTTCTTCACATCATTGCGCTGCATTAAATGTGCTTTTATTTGTTTATTTATTTATTTGTTGTTTTTCATCTGGGGGAAAAAGGACTGAAGTCTCAGATACCTGGGACTTATAGCTGGCTGGGGCTGGCAGCTGCGCTTGTGATTGAGGAGCGTGACAGAAATGTCCTCATTAGGTCTCCACAAATGCTGTGAAAAGAGGCATGCTGCACAGGAGAGGAAGAGAGAGGAGAGGAGAGCGAAGGAGAGGAGAGGAGAGGAGAGGAGAGGAGGAGAGAGGAGACGAAGGAGACGAAGGAGAGGAGACGATGCAAGGAGAGAGGAGAGAAAAGTTTGCAAGCTTTTGACACATGGCGCCTTTTATCTGTGCAGCATCTCAGGGTTTAAAGTAATGTGTGAAAAGATATTCATGCACAAGCACACACGCAGAGACACAAGTTCACTCTCTCCCTCTGACACACACACAGTCACACCGTGCATTGGAGTAACTTTATGTCATTATTATACACTATTAATTAACTAAAGAGAAATAATAGAAGCCAGATGAACTTCTGTTCAGCCTAATTATCATGTCTTTGATACCAACTTGCACATAAAAAAGAGAGAGTTAAAGCATGGCGGTAAAAGAGAGAGAGACATTGGTGTATGGTTCAGACTGGGACTTGGGACTTTGGGAGTGGAAGTTGGTGAGAGGAGGATCTTACGCTGCATCCCAATATGGCACCCATAACCCTTCCTGGAAATCAAAGCTCAATTCTTTTTAATTACAGAATGAGTTGAGACACACACACACACACACACACACACACACACACACACACACACACACACACACACACACACACACACACACACACACACACACACACACACACACACACACACACAAAGGAAGATAAAGACAGAGACAGACCACAGGGAGGAAAAAAGGGTGAGGAAATGAAGGGATGGAACAAAGGGGGAACGGCAGGGGGTAAAGGGGTTGAGGGAACTGTTGCTCAGGGGGAAAACGGCAACAACAAACAAACAACAATCACCCGTTTTATCTTGCTGCCTTTCTTCCACATCTCGTCCTCTGCGTGCATCTAGTGATCTCTGAACTCGGCGCCTTCACACCAACTCCCCTGTTGCCTTGTTTACATGTTGTTGCCGCTGCTGCCTTCGCTGCACATTGATCATTAACATCATTATATGTCTATGATACTGCATGTCAAGTCACAAATCAGCGTTCCTTCTATCCTTTCTGCTGGTCTAATGATCAGACTAACTTTGCAACCTTTGTTGAAATGTCTCTTGCCTTTAAAGTGCCGTGAAGAAACACCTGTTTGTTGTCGATGTGACCGCTCTCACTCTCTCTGTATATGAGAGATGAGATTCCACATATGAGAGTGAGAGGCAGGCGCAGCGATGCCGGACTCAACAGGAGTGACAACGGGGTGATCAGCAGCGGCTTTCGGGAGAGGTATTCAGCAATAAATGCAATGTGAATAAGTCAAGTAGGGAGAAGACACATGGATGGAGATGTGGTAAGAGAAATAGGAAAAGTCAAAGAGATTGGAGAGAGGGAAGGAGAAAGAGGTGGCACAGCTGAGGTTGACACTAATGAGGAGCCTTTGTGATGGGACCTGACAGAGGAGAAGAAAGCAGAATCCCCCGACACCGATGCTCCACAACACTCCTCCGCTTAATTGGGAGAGCCAGAGCCCACAACGAGGGTGTGTGTGTGTGCGTCAAAAAAGTGTGTAAATGTTTTAGGAGGAGTAAGTGAATGTAAGACAACGTAGACATATATATTCTCACTTAATTAAGCCTACATATTGTATATTGGTGGATACATTTATAAAAGTGCCAATGTAGGTATTCACAGCTTGCTCCGTGTTCTTGGTGGATTTTCACACTTTTGGGTCCAGAATTTCACGCTTTTAGTTGATGTTGGCGAGATACGCAGCTTAGAGCATTACACGCACGCTGATGGCTCTGAGGTTCACACATCGGATATCTGCCATCTTCTCACATTCGTTAAAAGTGTCAGGAATGCAATGTAATAAGCTTTCCGTCTTACAGCACCCACAAATATACATGCACTGTACTCACGCATTCACTCCAGAGTCCGCACTTACACGCTTGCATGAACTGAGGATTTGCACTCGGCATTGCAGTGCAGCACTCGTGCACAATGCATGCACTTAAAACGTGCACTTGTGTGCGGACACAAGTGGGGACACTCGTTCGTTCCCTGAGGTGCAGTTTCCATCTTTCACTCTGAATCAATCATTTTTTATTTATCAGAGGGGATTTGTGTCATGAAGGCTGATGCCAACTCCAATAAGAGGAAAAAACAACACAACAGCAGTGAAAAAGCCAAAGCAAATCCCTGCTCTGATGCGATTATAACACACAACCAAATCAGGGCTGACTTGAATAGACACAGAACACAAAATCATATTAAGGGAAATTCGATGTGCATGGCATTACATTGCTCTCAATCTCCCCTCTGTTCTTTTTCTGCTCCTCTCTCCCCTCATTCTCTCTTTGACTTGTTTTACTCCATTTCTTCCTGTCCTTCTTTCTATCTGTCCTCATCACCATCGCCTCCCGATTTTTCAATGCCAGTGACCTGAAAAATGTGTTGCCAGTGACTTATACGGTCGCTTCCTCCTCTCTGAGCTGATCCTCTGTTTTCTGCTGCCTGCACTGAGTCTTCTATCCACCCTTTCCCCAGGGACAAACTGTGTTAGCTACTCATGTCACAGGTAGCACCCAGGCTTAACAGCAACAGATTGAAGCCAGACACCATATTATTCTCAACAATACCTCAGTTTTACGGTAACAGATGAAAGACAACCTCTTAAACACTGTTGAAATGCGGCCACAGCAAAAGCTCTTGCAATAATGTTTGATTTTAATGACAAAATAGCTATGCTGCAAGCATGTGAAAAAAAGGAAAACATCAGCTTTGCGATCAGCAAGAGAGGTGAGTCAGGGAGAGGAACTGCGAGGGGTGTACAGTATGGAGAGCGCGAGAGAGAAGAAGCTGAAGAGATAGATAGAGTAGGGTTGTTATGTCAGAGGCAGTCGAGCTGCTCTCATCTTGCCATTATCTCAAGCACCCTCACATTACCATAATAATGGCTTTTAACCAAATGTAACACTCTACAAAGCAGCACAGGCAGAATCTGTTTTAACCAAATGTAAAACACTCAGAATCAGAGGGGCTTAACGCTAACATCACCACAGACCCACGAGTGCTGTGTGGAAGGCATGTGTGGGTTTGAGTGGGAGTTTCAGGCTGGATATAGTCTAATGATGTAGTCTTGATTATACATATAATGTACAAAAATCATTTCTGTGTCATATAGGCACCCACATACATCACTGTTCCACTGTAAATGTTTTGCAGCTACAGAGAGACGTTTTCGATGTGTTGTGTGTGTGTGTGTGTGTGTGTGTGTGTGTGTGTGTGTGTGTGTGTGTGTGTGTGTGTGTGTGTGTTTGTGTGTGTGTGTGTGTGTGTGTGTGTGTGTGTGTGTGGGTGTCATCCCCAATCATGCTACGCGTGCTGTACATACATGTGTCGTGTATACGTGCGAGTGTGTGCGAGTGTGTGAGTCAGAGTTTAGCTCCAGGTCTGGCCAGGTACTCTGCATGTGTTTCCCCCGTCCAGATGGCCTCTCGGCAGGCCTGGGCCGGGGCGCAGGGTGTCCTCCTGCCCTCCCACCCAGCCACCGCAGAAGGTCGACTCGACCGCGCCACCCCCCCGCCCGCCCTGCGATCCCGCCTTCCAGACCAACTGCTCATTGCCAGAGGAGGAAAAACAGCCAAAGAATTGCATTGAAAGCCAGTTTTTGCCATCTATGTCATTAAGCAGGTGCATACAATAATGACCTTCTGACCAGGTCAACACCTATGGAAATGACATGTGTCTCCTCTTCTTCTTTCTCTCTCATAGCTCACATTTATTTCTTCCGTCTTTTCACTATATTGCTCTATCTTCTTCCTCCTCGTCTTCCTTTCTTCCGCCGTGTCTCTAGTGTTACGGTTATGGTGCGAGTGTGTGTGTGCAGTGTGAGGTGCCAGGAGGGTGTGGAGACCCACAGATGGTCAGGGTGGTTCCCACTCAGTGAGATCTGGGTTGAAGCCCGCTCTCAGATTAGTGGGCCTCGCTCGTGAAGCACCTCCCACAGGTTTCTGGGCAGACCTGGATTTGACACAGAGGTTTTGTTTTGTTACAGAGCGACACTCATCGGGAAATCATATTGTTTCTTTCAGCTCTTAAAAACAGGCATCTCACCTTTGTGTGCACCAGACTGTGTATTTGTTCTAATTTTTTACATTTGAGTATTCACTTTGAGTATTTCTGGAAGGGAGATTTAGCTGTCTGACCCAAATGTGCATGTAAGTATTCATCTAAATTGCTGGGGTGCTAAAATCTTATTTCTTTTGTATTCTTTATCTAAATGTTGGGGTCTTTCTTGGCCTGCAGAGTTAAAAAAACAATGCAGTCCCTTGACAATTATTTCCAATGTCTCCTATGGCAGAACAACTACAATAAAATAGCAAAACAAAGGCAACTCTCCAGCCACCACGGCAAAAACAACAAACAACAAATCTATGGATACACATTATCGCCAAGAGGTACCTGAAGCGTAGCAAGTTAGAAAAAAAGTTTCGGACAATATTTTCACAGGTTAAACGTGTGCAGAGGGTCAGTTTGGGAGCAGAGGTGTTGCTGGTGGCTCTCTGGCTCTGTATTTAGTGTTTTGTTCAAGGACACGTCAGCAGGATGAATGCACCGCCAACACACCTCAATGCTCTTTTTGGTAAATGCTCAGTAGATGCTATAGAACTGGCCAGACATTAATCCTGATTAATGAGTGGACATGACAGAACGTATAGCGGGGTGATGGTGTCACAGTGTGTGGAGCAGCATCCCATTGGTTTAACCCGCAGCATGCCATTACAGATCCTATCAGCTGTCATTTTTTACACACACATATATATGTTCATGCACACACATAAATACATGCTGATACATACATGCGATATCCCACACACACTCACACAGACAAGCCCTAATGAATGAATTATAATCACAGTCAGTCTGTTTCTGTGTATTGGGTACTAATAGGAAGTGACAGGGGCTGCGGCGATGTACTCATCACTCCAGGCTCCCTGCCTCCCCCCCTCCCCCCAATCACCCGGTTTAGCTTTGACATTTCTATCTTTGTAGTGTGGTCACCTGTCATTCTTTGAGCTGCCTGTTAGCTCATCACTGACACAACTGCATGAGCATGAACACACACACACACACACACACACACACACACACACACACACACACACACACACACACACACACACACACACACACACACACACACACACACACACACACACACACACACACACACACACACACACACACACACACACACACACACACACACACACAGCAGGCACAAACTCATGCATTCTGTTCTAATCTAGTAGTTTCGTACAAATAATGTAGAAGTTTACATGCCTAAACCCAAATACATTTTTGTCCGTGTTCAAAGTTCATTCAGCCTCATGTTGCTACATGTACTTGGTGTGATACAATACAATATTCTTTGTAGGGAAATTTGTTCTGGATTCCTTCCTGCAGATCCAGAGAGGATATAAATCATACATACTAAATAATACTTACAGTTTTTCTCAATCGCTAAACCCACTATTTAGAATCAAAATTCCTTTCATCAAACCAACAGCACAGCCATCGAAACAGAAAACCATTTCTCTACAACAGTATACCATTTATCATTGATATCACACAAAATGCAGATGCTAAGCAGTATTTTGCAAAACAGATCACACAATTCTCTAACTGAAGTTACAATTCTCTACACAAACATCAAAAATCTTTTGTGTAACTCATGTCTACAAAACAAAATAATCTTCTCACAGTGGATAACACTTCCTCATAAACTTAGACCATAGCTACACTAATTGACACTTGATGTGCAAAATATTAACACTTGTTATCAGTCAATCACCCCATTGAAAAAGGTAACTGCATGGAATGTACTGTATACCTTACAGTAATAATGCTCACATCCCTGTAATGGGAGCATATAACACGCAACGTGTCCTTGCCTCCCTGGATGTCCTGTATGACCGACTTGTGCCACCAGAAGAGAGGGATCAAGTGAGGTCGATTCACGTGGTCATATGGGACAATGTGGCATTCCACCACTCTCGTGACGTGAGGGCATGGTTTCAGGTTCATCCACACATGGCAATGGAGTTCCTCCCTCCATACTCCCCATTTCTAAACCCCATTGAGGAGTTCTTCTTTGCCTGGAGATGGAAGGTTTATGACCATCATCCTCATGACAGAATGCCCCTTTTGGACGCAATGAATGCTGGCTGTCGGGACATCTCTGCGGAATCCTGTCAAGGGTGGTGTCGACACGCAAGGAGATATTTCCCACGCTGCCTTGCAATTGAAGACATACGCTGTGACGTAGATGAGGCTATGTGGCAAGACAGACGGCAAAGAGCAGATCAGTAAAGCTATATAGATCTCATTCTCTGCCTTACTGCTGATTTACATCATTTACCCATGTTATGTTTTTTCCAGTGTATTGCTATTCATCTTTTGTTTCTGTTACGGTGCTCTTCTGAAAATGAGACAATAAAAACAATGACATAGTTACAGTAACATACTGTTTTTCCTATATGTAAGTTTGTTTCTCCCAACTTGTCAGTTTTCCGTTCAGTTTCCAATATCGATAGCTTGAGGTTTGTGAATTGATGATTGTAGTCAGTATTTAGTGTGCCACTTAGTAATGACTGTTCAAATAGTCTTCTAATGAGCTGACAAATGTTTGTTTTTGGAGAAGGTATCTGGTTTTGGAAGGGGTATTTTTAGTTTTGAGTGCCTTAGAGCACTTTACAAGAAATGTATATTGTTATCGTAGAATGTGTTATTATGGTGACCGGAGTTTCAGTTATGAAAACACATGTGTCTCATTAGAGGACAATTTGTTCTGTTTCGATCGACTTATTCTTTTTTGTGACCAGTATTTTCAGTTTTGGTCATGTACGTGCATTTTGCAAAAGATATTCAGAGTTATGGCAAGTGTGTTTCTGTTTAGATGGCTATGTTCTTGTTTTGAAGAAATGAATTTTGATTCTAAATAGTGGGTTTAGCAATTGAGAAAAACTGTAATGCTAAAAGAAAAGACATAAAGATGTTTACAACATATTGCTTCTGTGCAAAGACACACCAACTGACTATTGCAAAACACATATGGCCTACATGAATGTTAGCTTACATGCAAGTGTTGAGGAGTTTAATGAATAGTCAGGAATAAGTGTTTGTAGTGCTTTAGACTGCTCTTGGGAACAGGTGATGTTATCTATTTATCCTGATTTTGAAATACAAAAATCTGAAAAATCCACAAGGTAAACCATATTTTAAAGTGTTAAGGGTTACGGTTATGAGTTATCAGTAGGTTAACCTTTTTACAGACTTACAATGTCCCCCGCAAGTATAGTAAGACACGTTTGTGTGCATAAAAAGGTGCAGGGTTCAGGGTCTCCAGCATACAGCAGAGTATAATAAATTAAGCCTGCACAGCAAATATGTGGCTTCTCACCTCATTCATTATGTAATGGGAGTAACAGCCCTCCTCCCCTCTCCTCACCTCCCTCTCTCCACCCGGTCCTCCCCTCAGCCTTCCCCTTCTGTTCACCACCTGTACGGGAACAGACTCTCTCCTCTCTCTGCATGACACTTCAATCTGTTCTTCTGCAGATAGAAGCATTGAGTGTTGGAATTTAATAACACATTTTATGTTAAAGGTCTATTTCTTGTCTCCTGCACGTGCTGGTCGTGGACTGATATGCCTGGCAGCCACCTCAGGTCAAATTCAAAAGGTTAAAGGTCTGACATTTGAACACAGAGCCAGCAGGGTTGATGTTCACATACACGTGATGCTTCACGCACACATGCACTTGCAGGCATTTTTGCACGTAGTGTGTAACTCTGTGTCCATGTGTGTGCGTATTCGTGCATGTGTGCTTGTCTGTGACCTTAAGCAAATGGCTCACCGAATTTAAGATGGTCTGTATTTGACATATAGGCTGGACAAGCTTTGCCGCTTTATTACTACTGTCATTTTTCACGTTTGTTATGTCGCAGCAACATTTCATCAGTACTGTAAAAAGGCAAATGTGTGACTTGAGAAAAGTAGAAAAAATGTGAGCGTGGGTTAATACAGATGGATACAGATTGAACAGCAGGTGAAAGGAAAAATTATTTACATACTCGCTCTCACACACATGCAGGTTATCGAGAGGCGGCAACACAGGGCAAATGGTTCCTTCTTATTGCTAAAGATACAACTGATGACAATTTCATTAATCCTGTCAGTCCTCTCCCTCCATCTCTCTCAATCCCCCTCTTTTTCTCAGTCCCTTTATAGATGAAAGGCTTCCTCTTTTTCTGTCAATGGCCTGGAGTCATCTGAATTAAACATTGATTTTATCGAGGGTTAGTCACTGCGCCCGTGACGGCTCGCTGCCTCCTCAAAAAATCCACGTCTCATCGCAGAGGAACGCAGAGCCAAGGAGGGAAGGATGAAGGAGATGAGAGAGGCCACAGTGGAAGTTAGAACAGAGAAGACGAGGAGGGGGGACGGAGTTTTCAAGAGGAGGACATTAAAATGAAAGAAAGGAGACAGACGGGGACAGAGGGAGCCGAGGAGGCAGACACGGAGAACACAGGGGGGATGAGAAGAAAGAACAAGGGATTTGGCGAGCAACAATTAAGAGAAGAAAAAGGGAGAGGAAGAGAGACTCAGCGGTGGATGAGGCAGGGCTCACAAAGAATAGAAAGGGAAAGGGTTTTTTGAAGTGCAATGTTCAAATCTCTCTTGTGATCCCGTCATTGTCCAACATCTGCCACAACTCATCTCTGTAAAAACTCCCTCCCTCCCATTCCCATTCTCCCTTACTCCCACCATCAGCAAAGAGACATCGTTGCTTATCAGCTGGGCCACCACTGTACAGGCCCACGTGCTTCTTCTTCTTCTTCTTCTGAAATATTAAAAAAGCTACAGTTACAACATCCTCTCGTGCAGGCAGTCGCTGTTGCTTGCAGCGAAAGGATCACAGATGAAATAATTGTGCTTTGACGTGCATGTAAAAACTCCTCTGTTTCAAATCCATAACCTCTAGGAAGAGAGGGAAAAAAAGGTTATGTTGACACCCAGTTCTCGAACGCACCAGCCAAACTAAGATAAACAAAACAGGTTGACCCCTTGCTAGGAATACACAAACTTTGTAGTCACCTCCCTCTGGCCAAAACTTTTCTTCCTCTATGTTTCCTTCCCTGCTTCTTCCATTGGTGGTTTGTTGTTGGGCACCCTTAGGAGATGGGGAGATGAAAGGGGAGCCTGTCTCACGGGAGAACCAGCTTCGAACGGGGAGGCCCTGTGCCGTCTCAGGACTCACCCCCGCAGCGGTAAGCCAACTCTGGGATGAAACATCTCCACAGTGGGACGACGAGGAGTTGGGTCGTCTGGTTCACGGTCATCCCTGTACAAAAGAACATAGTACACACACATTTGCACACAGACAGACTGATAAAAACTTCCTGCGCATTATTCATGTTCATAGGGTGTGGTAGACTCTAGGGACAGTGAGAAGCGAATTCAACATGGATAACAGAAAAAGTGCGTTAAGGAAGCAGAATAAAACTAATGGGCTAGTTTTCATAGAACTCATGAATATCTCTCTCTTCTCCTTCCCTCCCTCTACGCTCCTCTCTGAAGTCTTCTGGAAGCTAATGGCGGAGTTTCCCTCACACCCCTGGCCCTGGGGTGCCACAGCTTTGACTCCCAGAGTGCACTTCTGCCCGAGGAATACCTCTGCACTTGGGTCAGTCTTTCTATCTCTTTCTATTTCTCTCGTGGGGTTTCTCACTCCCTCACTTGCTCTCTTTTTGCTGCAGTAGGTATGAATAATTAAACCTGCGTTTCCTCTCCTCTCATGTCATGTCTCTGTCTATCACCCCCCCTCCCTCCCTCCCTCCCCGACCCCCTCCCTCACCGCTGTGTCTCTCACTCGGGCTGAAGTGTTATAACAGAAGTGAGTCATTTAGAAGAGGAAAAAGGCTGCAGATCAAGGAGAGTTGAGTTCAGTTTGGAACTTGGCATGTTACATAAGCTGTCACTGTGTGTTATTGGCTGAGAGAGAGGGATGGAGGAGAGATATAAACAGGAACAGAGTGAGAGAGAAAAGGTGAGACTGTGATAGTGGTGAACGGAAAGAGCTATTAAGAAAAGAGCGAAGGATCATGTGCGAGTTACCGGCATGTGGAGTTATGTTGTGACGTAGGTGATAAAGTAAAACTACTGCCCTTCATGGGAAAAGCACACATCACAATTGAAAAATAAAAACCTTCAGAACCTTAAGGATAGTTTAAAAGTGAACTTTGTTTTCTAGTTTCTTGTGTTGTCACGGCTTACCAACAAGCAAGTGGTCCAAAGAAATTCAAAAACATGTCCTATGTGAGGAATTAAAGTGTCTTGCACGATATAAGAAAAAGTATACATTTGTATACCACGTATTCAATTCAAAAGGATGATGGTTTTTGATATATTAAAATTAAAAAAAATTAAAAAAACAAACAAACAAACATAATCTACTCTTGTTAAAGACAGTAAGGAACAGGGCGTTTGTATTCGTTTTAGGACTGGTCTAGAGCATTTTTTTATATTATACCAGCTGGGTTTCCGATGCCCGAAGCCACTGATATCAAGAAAAGAAAACTCCTCACAATACATTTAGGCTTTTAACCCAAGTCCAGCACCCTGACACTACACACAAAGCAGAAAGAGGGTGGTCAGGAACTAGTGAGCGTCAGAGACACTATCCAGGATGAAACAACAACGATCCAGGAGCACATCAGGAAGCTGGTCACAAGTGATGACATGCAAAGTGAAGGATATAACAGTGGCTGGTGGAAAAGGCTGGTCTGAACGATAGCACTAATCATGGCAACACAAGATCAATAGAGGCCGGGGTCTATCATACCAGACAGGACCCCTGCAGGTACAGGCTAAGTCCAGAGGTCCCTGAGAGAGTCCAGCACATAACAGCAGGGTGTAAGATGGTGGCAGGTAAGGCGTACATGGAGCACTAAAACCAAAGTGGCACAGTGTAGAACATCCATGAGTATGGGCTGGAAGAGTGGTCGACAAACAGCAGGAAAAGGCAGTGGTGATTGACTTAGCAATCCCAAACAACAGCAGCATCAGGAAGAAGGAACAACAGAAGTTTGAAAAATACCAAGAGCTTAGAGGGGAGCTATGATGTGGAAGGTGAAGGCAACCGTGGTTCCAGTGGAGATCTGAGCATATGGCAGTCATTTCCAAACTGGGACAAATACCAGGAATATCCGCCAAGTCGTATGTACATAAGGTGTAGTATAAAATATAAAACCGTAATGGCATGTATTCCTGAAGTTTTATATCCAACAGAAACATGCTCAAATAAGAGGAAGCAGCATTACGTTTTCATATACAAATATTATTTCTGTTGGTTCTGTACAATTCTGATTGTACTGAAATACGTTTCAGTACAATCAATTCTGTCTTCTACCTGTACAAAAACGTCCCCCCTCATTCTGCCGTGTGCATCAAAACAATCACATAACCTTGTCTTTGCACAACATTTTCACCAGGATGTACCCTTCTCTGTGCACACATCTACCTCTTCCTCTTCTCTTTTCCTTTCTCTCCATCTCTCTGGTAACTCTTTTCCTCTTCCCGTCTCTCTTCCCTCAGGTGCCATATTACCATAATGACTTCTTGTGACGGTGATATAGTAAGCAGCAGTATGGAAATGCAACCAGCTACGGCACACATTATCAGAGCTGAATGCATTAGATGTCATTTATGTGAGTATACGGCTGTGCGGTCATTATGTGTTAAACAGGAGGAGAGGAGGGGGACAGAGGGTGGCAGAGTGATGGTAAACTATATTCCATTTACAGTACTGTTAAGGTATTCCACAGCTTGCGTGCAGAGAGGAGTGAGGATTAACAGGGAGATGAAAATAGGAAATGAAAATGGCCGCTTGTCATTCTTTCCTGCATGCCTACAATATTCATGGCTGCACAATTGTGGCGTGTTTAGCCACTGATGCTGGCCTGCGTGTGACAACACGACTTTCATGTAAATCTGTTCATAGTGACAGATGTAGGCTTACTAAGAGTGTAGATGGTATGATACGTTTGTTTGCTTTTCTTAAACTGTCTGCACTCTTGGTGCATTTTTAGCAAAGCTTTATGGAGGGCGTTCTTTTTATCTCTATTATATTTTTACATTACATGATACTTGTTAGACGCTTTTATCCAAAGCTACTTACATACTCAATACTGTGGGCAATACCACAGGAGCAATTTGGGGTGAAGTGTCTTGCCCAGGGACACAACGACATGCTGACTGCAGTGGGGTTTGAACCCACTGCGCCACACGCCTCTCTATCGTCCTGCCACTCTGTTCCAGACAGAAGTGTCTCATCAACTTTTGGATTGATCGCCATTACCTTTTGCATGGACGTTTATTGTTGCGAGACAAAGCATCCAAAAGTAAAATAACTTTTCCTCTGGGGTCACCCTGAGGTTGCGCTCAATTTGGGGTTAAGAGTCAAATATCTTGTCAATTTTAAATTTGTTTAATTAAATTAGCTTCACACATTAATTTCTTATAACCTTCAACTGTCAGACAGACTACATAATCTAGATCTAGATCAGGGATGGGCAACTTGGATGGTGGTGGGGGCCACATCATTTATGTACTGGCCGCCAGGGGGCCGCAGATTCACTTGGAACACACACACGCGCACACACACACACACACACACACACACACACACACACACACACACACACACACACACACACACACACACACACACACACACACACACACACACACACACACACACACACACACACACACACACACACACACACACACACACACACACACACACACACACACACACACACACACACACACACACTCATGCACACGCACGCACCATGTATTGTATGTAATTATTGACAAATTGAGTCTGACATCTTCATTGACATTTTACAATCTTTCAGGGAACATCCTCTAATAAGCTCACTAAACAAATATCAGTTCACATAAATGTTATTTATTTTTTAAAAGTGGCATGTTTGCATTGAATAGGTTATTTAACAGTGCAATAAAACTATTTTAAACTATTGGAAAGCACGGAAAATGTGTGTGCATTGAGATTAACCATTAAGATGACATAAACATGAAGTCATGAACACTAACCCAGACATTAGTTGTCTAACTTGAACCTAAGACACTTGTAGCCAGTCTCTGCATTCCCCTTATTCCACAATAAGAGGAATGTCAACACAGACACCTGTCAACCCGCACTCTGCTGTTCCTCAGTGCCGCTCCCCCTCCCTCCCGCTGAAATTATGATTGAAAAGCTTTTAGTAAAGATAACATGGCAAGGTCTGTGACTGTTTGTTTTGATCTGATTTCAAATAAACAAAGTCTTGGTTTTTAGAATATTAAACTTGTTTCGCCAAATTCAGATGATAAATACAACTTTTAAGCTTGTAACGGCAGAATTACAAGTGGTAACTTAACGTCACAGCAGGCATAAAAACAGCCGGTGTTTTTTGCGAGTGTTTCCCCGGGAAACAAACGCAATACACACAAACGCGTCACAGATTATTTTGCGGTATTTGGCTGCAGAACGAAATCATGTACGCAGATCGCGACGTAACTAGGAGTCTAGTGGACGGTATCAGGACTACAAGTAAAAAAAAGCAGCCACTTGCCCATCCCTGATCTAGATCAACTAAATGACGTACATAAGGGGTACTAAAACTTTTTTATTAAAGGTCCACTTGTGAATTTTATACAAGGTCACTGGTCCGGTTCAATGCCAGAAAGTCAAGGTAAACTTGCGGTTAACTTGCGGTCTGCAATGCGTGTCACGCTCGCTCACACAAGTAAATATATATGCACGTTCATTCTCACAACGCGTCAGACACAACAACAAATATACATTAATTTACATCAGAATCAGAACGTTTTTTATTTTGTATCATTTGTATTTTTTTATAATGGGACACAGGGTTCGGTCCGGATTGATTTTTGCAGTTCGGTCCGGAGTTTGAGAAGCCCTGATCTACATCATCAAACTTAATTTAACTAAATGTAAACACTGACTTGCTACCAGGTATTTGTAATCGATTTAAAGTGTTTTAAATAAAGAACATAGCTGGTTAGGCTAGTTATTATTGTCTCTGCCTCTCAGGTCCATATATTGTTGGGTGGTGAATGGTAACTATGGAGCTTTTACATAGCTAGCAGTCATGGTTTGTCGTTGGTTCTTTATAGCTGCTAAACAGTTAAAAATGTTAATGTTAGGATGTTAGCATTTAGCTTGAAGCACCATGACTATACACTCTGGTTTTTGTTACTGAATGGATCATGGGGAGATTAATTGTTTTTCTGCCAGTGGCATACTAACCTGAGCTGATCTCTGTTAGCTGATTGTCGTTTTCCTATCCACTCCATTGGACATTGTTCAGATAGATTTGACTGTAAATCCTCCACATTACTCTTATTAAGGACACTAGACTAATCACTGAGAATTCAACAATAATCAGTTTTATTTTAAATCATTGAATCACACTGAAAACATTTTGACCTATTTTGTGTTGCTGACTGTAACGATGACTGTTTCTCTTCCTCTCTCTAAGAATACTGACCTCTTCCCTTCAACATACAGTAATGTTGCAGTTCCTCCTGTGTGTTTGCGTGTGTGTCTGTATGTGTGTGTTGCAGCAGGTGTGAGTGTGTGTTGGTCTCCTCACTGCAGCAGGACCCTGGGATGAGTCACTGTGTTGCTGTGGGGATGCTTCCTGCCTTCCTCATAAATATAAAAAATACCAAAGTGCAGAAAAATGTTTCTTTTTCAAAATGGAAAAAGAAAATGAAGGGAAAAAATATGTATGTATATGAATATTTCAGCATTTATGTAAGCTCTAAGACTCTGAGTTTTGAATCATTGTTATAACATAAAGTGGTTTATTTGGATGCACAGTTTTGATAGGTGTAGATGCATACAATGTCTTAGTTTAGATGACAAAAGTTTTGAAACGCTAAGACAGAGCTCATAATTCATACGAGGCACAAAGATGGTGTGCTTTTTTTGTTAAGTAAAGGCAAAGAGTGTGAGGAGAAAAAAGGAGAGTGTATCCGTGGGCAAGGCTTCAGGGCATCACACTCTGAATACCAGAGAGAGAGAGACAGGCAGAGGAGAAGAGGAGCATCCTGTCACCTATCAATCTCTCCTCTTCAGGTTTTATTTACTTTACTGTTTTTTTCCCCTTCACCTGTTCACACAAATTGTTTTCCCTTCAACCTCTCTGCTTTTCAAATTATGCATTGCTCAGTGTGAGAGAACGTTATTGTTGTGGAAACTCGAGAGAGAGGGGACAAGGAGGCCTCCAAACTCCAAATCTCTCTTTTTGTCTTTAGGCTGTCAAAGTTATCGCTGTCAGTTTTCATTTACTGTACAATAACAGAACAGTTTACGTTTGTAGAAGTTCAATGAAATGTGTGTTTACTACTGTATACTCTGTATTTCAAGTGCTTCTGCCACCATTGTTCCTTAAATTTTAAATCGTGTGTCGTATCCCAACAGAGCACATGACGGAAATCAGTTTTTACAGCACTAACTCTCTGTGATTCACACTAACTTGTCTCAGAAGCTTTTGCACAACCACATATCCACCAAAGTCAAGAATTCATGTATAGTCTCCACCCACTCAATCCTTTTCACAGTCACCAGGGACTCCTAAAAGATCACCAGTCAGTCACAGGGCAATCACGATTTTAGGCAAGAATCTGAATGTGAATATCACTAAGAGAGATCTTAGTGATATTCACATTCAGATTCTTGCCAACAATAATTTCCTGCAGTGTGTGAGGGAAATGGCATCGTGAGGAAACCCATGCAAACTCCACAGAAGATGGCAGTTTGCAGTAAAGCAGCCAAGTCACAATGGCACTTTAGTGATTTATTAAATCAGTTAATAAATATATCTCTGTTTTTTAATCAGATTATTAAACGGCTTAGTTTAATACTCGTTTCTAATTAGTCAATTCGGATATTTCAGAAGTTATTAATATTCTAGCAGACAGCTGATTTGCATAATAATGACCGTTGCTAAGGAGGATAAAGAGAGAGAAAGGAAAAGAGGTTAAAATACAGAGCGTTAGACGTCAGATAAATCAACAGAAGTAGGCAGACAGGAAGTAAACAGGAACTCAGTATGGGCTCTGGCATTGTTTAAAGACTTGTTAGTGGAAAAGGAACTGTGAACAGACTTGAACAGATACAGAAAACCTCGATCAGTGCTGCCGTTCATTTTGAATTAAATGGTTGTTGTTGCTGTTGTTGCTGCTGTTCCAGCCGCTGGTGCGTCGCAAGTTTTTTTCTTTCTTAGCAGAAGCAATACGGTAATTTCCCATGAAGGGCAATAAAATAATTTCAATTAATATTAGAGTTTTTGATTTGTATAGCATGTGGTCTTGTGATTTGTAAGGGAATATATTTATTTTACGTTATTTGATACCGTATTCCAATACCTACCGCTTTTTGACAACTGTACAATTACAGCTCTGAAATGAATCCATCTGCTTTTGACGTTATACTCAAGAATCACATCATGTCTGAAACTGTCCCACGATGAAGAATATGTGGAAATCACTTCAGTTTTGTCCAAATCAAATTTAATAAAATAAAATAAAATAAAAATGTGATAATATAGCTGTTGACATTTAATGTTAGCCCTGGGGGCAAAACAGAATAGCAACGACGAAAACACAACAGAAATATCAAATCCCAACGGCAATTTGCTCAAAGGAAAAAACAAAAGACACAACGGCAAAACATAACCACACAGCATTCAATTGACCTCTTAACCCCCCGGTAAAACCACAGCATACTTATTTTATGCCAAGGTCTGGTACGGTTCAAAATAAAATGCCGTATGTAAATCTTGATTTCAGTTTTTGCCAGGCACTAAAATGCATAAAAACAAGATGATTCAACAAACATCCACCATTGTGATAAGATCAGCAGGTCATGAAAGAAAATAACAAATGGTGGAGAATGCTGTAACTCTTAGTACAACAAGGTGGTGTCTGCTTTCAATGAAACTAGCTTCTAACATTGAACTAGCAGTTTTGTGAAGCAAATCTTCTATTTTTACTGTAAGTCTGGTGACAACAGATAAAATACTTCAATTCAAGAATCAAAAACAGAGAGCTGGGAGAAAATTGTTGTACTTGCGACAAGGGTTTGGCAAACAGGAAGAAAGAGGGTGTCAATACAAGGAAGGAACCAATAGGCGCGTTCACACCGGAGTACTTTTACCCTTACTTTCCCCGCTTAGTTCCGTTAGTGCCTCCAATGTTGCGTTCACACCAAAAAGAGAAATTAGTTCAGAGAACTTTTAACCCCATTTTTAGTGCCTGCCAGAGAGGTGGTACTTTCCTGGGGAGAAAAAAGTACCAATTTCGATTGGCTGTGCGAATTGCAAACCACGCCCCGTAAAACTCTGAAAAGTTTTGTGAAGCTGCCATTGTATTTGCTGGCATTAGCATTATTAACATTAGCCCCGCGCACCAACGGACCAACGGATACTAACTTACTGTATGGCAACACAAAAAAAAACATGGGAGCGGTGGAGTGATGAGCAGGTCTCGGCGTTCTGGCGATTTACTCGGAAGGCTTCAGTAGAAGCTGCTGGGACTCCCAGCTGCTTCTACTGAAGCCAGTCCACAACCCCGGGGACTTCCGTCCGGGGACTTCGGTTGGCATTATACGCCATGAAGTGGTTTGTGGCCTGCCAGTAAACCCAAAGCAGAAGAAGAAGAAGTGATGTCAGCGGCTTAATTTACGTAATCTTCCCTCAGGGAACTTATTCCGTTGTGAACGCGATCTGTACTTAGTTCCAGGGGGGTACTAAGTGCTGGCACTAACGGCCCATCCACACGGCAGTGTGCGTTGAAGCTTCAACGCTTCTGCCCATTCACTTTGAATGGGTTGACGTCACGCTTTGCCGAACTGCATTGTGGGACCGTTGCTTCGCTTTGCTCGCTTAAAAAATTGAGCAATGTTCAACTTTTGAAGCTTCAGCGGAAGCGTCAGCCAATCAAATCATATGCCAGTGCAAGCTCTAGCCAATCAAACCGCGTGCTTCTGTGTCCGGGACGGGAGATTCATGTGATTGGTTGTTGGTCGAGTTTCAGAGACGCCCGCCAGCAAGTTTCAACGCACGCTGCCGTGTGGACGCTGCGTAAGTGCTGGGCACTAAGTATGGCAAAGTACTTGCTGTGAAAGCAGCTAAGGTCTAAGTAACACTGAAACACACAAGGAAATGTCTGAAAGGCAAAACTATGAAAAGATTGGGGAAATAACGGGAAATGAGGAACAGGCGAAACTAATCAGGGCGTTGAAGGCAAAACTGGCGGGAAAATAGACAAGGCAGGAAGTGACGAGATCTGCTACAAAAGAGGAGGTGAGTATCAAAATAAAACAGGAAATACATAACAAACGACACACAAACAAAAACAACAACTGCATAGTCTTAGAGCTGAGCAAACATTTACCATTTGTGGCTGTGACTCTATATCCTAACATCAGAAGGGTGACCGCTGTGAAGTAAACAAAACTGAAAAGTTACTTTTAATCAGTGTTGTGCTAGTTACTGAAAACCAGTAACTAGTTACCATTACTAGTTACTTCATTTAAAAAGTAACTCAGTTACTTTACTGATCACTCACCGAAAAGGCGAACAGTAACGCATTAGTTACTTTAAAAAAAGGCTCCCATTAATGCCCTTATAGCCTTCATTTCAGTACTGTTATTGCATTGGAGAATAATACAATCTGTTCATCAAGAAATAGCAATAGAAATAGTGGAAATAGCCTGCATGTGTTCTACAACATACCTTGCAATGGTTTTATCAACTTTTCCCTGGCTAGCAGTCCCTCGGTTCAAATCCAGCCGCTGTTGCTTAGGTGGAGTTGTAGTGGCGTCGGGTGAGTCTGGGTCTGTGGTCTTAGCTACTAGCTTCGTCCCAGCATGTTGTTTCAACAGATTTGAATTGCTGTTTTGGGCAGGAGATAGGATCTTTGAACCGCCAAGACACAACTTACATTTAACTAAAACGTTCTTTTCTTTGTGCTCGACAAAAGTGAAATAGTAAGAATATCTCCAGGCGGAGAAACTCGACTTGAGCTCCGCCGCCGCCATGATAGTCTTGTTAGTAAACACAAACACGCCCACAGCGCGTCTCCGCATGTGACACAGGAAGTATCTACATTTTCTAGTATACATTTACTCAAGTACTGTACTTAAGTACAGTTCTCATCTCTGTTCGCCTCGCTGTTGGCGCCGCTCACCAACGTCTGGGAGCCGAGACTATATTAAAAAAATAACAGAGTAACGCACCATGTAGTGACGGTAACTAAGTTACTGAATTTAAAAAAGAACGCGTTAGAGTACTAGTTACTGCCACAAAATAACGGCGTTACAGTAACGCGTTACTGTAACACTGGTTTTAATGTGTTATTTTTTATAACTTCAATAATACCAACTGTCGAAATAACTATTTACCAGCCCTTTTTGTTGTTAAGGGCTAATCGTAAACTGCTGCTGTTAGTGTAGTATTTGCAGGGCCGTCCCTCCCTACAGGCCGATCATGCAGGCTGCATGGGGCCTCACAATGCGCAGGGGTCCTCGCGCAGGGGTCCTCGGCTTATGAGCTCGGCTTCTGCGCAGTTCTCCGCGCGGAGATGCAGTTATTTCCAGCATTCTTTATTTACCATTCATTCAAGTATTTTATGCCTCCCTTTTATCTGCTAATGTACAGGAGGAAGAGTGATAAACTGTCTGTCTAGTTGGCTTACATAAGAGTTAAAGTTGACAGCCTAAAAAACATGGAGCATTTTTTCCCCTTTTATTCATTTTTATGTAAATTTGCTTCATGGTGATGCTCAGCCTCTCCCCTTAACTCCTAACAGTCATCATCATGTCAACCACAACACAGAGAAATACTGATAGAAATGTGTGTGTAGTTGTTGATACATTGCTGACAGAGGGATACATTTGAACACAGATTTAAGAAATATCAGTTTTTGAGCATGTAATAAGCATGTTTTGTCTTGACTATTACAACTATATTATAATAAAATAATATAGTATTTATATTATTGAATTGATTATGATTATTATTATTAGTAGAAGTAGTTTATTTGCATTAATTTTATTATTATCTTTTTGAGGCTAGTATTTGGCAGGAAATGCAGACGTATTCACCTGTAAACGCATACTGAACGACATACATGCACATTTACCATTTACCTCACTGTATAAAAAAGTAACTGTGTTGATAATAATAATAAACAGGAATTATATTTGCAAAGTACTTTGTTTCCAAAAAATATTGTTTCACTCCTGTCGCTTGGGGCCCCAAGTTGGCCAGGGACGGCCCTGAGTATTTGCTCACAGTAATCAGATCAGCCATATGCCATGTGAAAAAAGTAAAAGTAAAGCTTCTTTTAGAATACTGCCCAATGGCGCTCAGATTTGAACAGAAGTTAATGTGCGAGGGTCGTTTATTAACCACTTGTGGCTGTTACAGCCCGCTGCTGCTCGGCTGAAGCTAAATAGTCTCACTTTAGATTTACATAGACCTGTGAGTGCTCATGATCTTTTCATGAGGTGGAAACAAAAACCTTAAATATCAAATTTCAAGATTAGTTATGTCTACGATACAAAAAAGATGGACCTATAACATACATACATTAATTATCTAGTGCGGAAAATTGACTGTGTCCGTCTGTATTTGTGGTACTTATTTTAAATATTTCTGTTTGTCAATGTTATATGTTAACAATGTCTACTCTAATACCATCATAAATACCTTCACTTATTTTTTCCGTGGTTGCTGTCGGTGTCTGCCGTCTGCAGTTAGTGGGACTTAGTGGGACAGATGGAGGAATCCCTTCTCATCGCCCACCCCTGCTTCATTTTTCATCCCCAGGGAGGACTCACATCTCCCTCAACACAGAGGTGTTTTCAAATTAAATACTGTCTAATGAACTGGAAAACCTGCCCCCACCATGCTTTGTGTGTATTAATGGAGTAGGTGTGGAGAGCGGGACGAGAAAATGAAAGAAAAACTGTGTGAGAGATTAAAAGAGAGGTATTTGCATTGCAATCTAGTGATTGCACAGCCTGTGTGTGGCGTCATGAAGCGTGTGTTCCTTAATTGTATATCTTTGCAGTTCCAATTGCTTTAATTCCCTGTAATTAATCAGTAATTGCAGTGAGGAGCCATGCACAGCTTCGCTCTGAACGCAAAAGAACTTTTCAATATGGAGTACATAAATATAGATGAGAGAAAGGAACCGGCAAGGATGGTGTGAAAACACAGGATAAGGAAAAGAAAGAAAGAAAGAAAGAAAGACAGGAAGACAGGAAGAAAGAAAGAAATACAGATAGAAAGAAAGGAAGAAAGATAAAACCTACTATATTTAGTACTCTCTGAAGGCCTGGACCATGAAGTATATGGCAGTGTCTCATTTCTCATTAATGTATTCTGATGCAAATGAAAATGAGAGATTACTGGTGAAAGAGGAGCAGTCCCTGAAGACTTGCAGTAGTGCCTCCAGTAAATCCCCACGACTCAGAGGAGAAACCATTTTATTACTCGAAGGTTTCCCCACAAAACAGTGAACCCCATTCAGGCAACATTTTACTGGACCTCCTGTTCGAGGTCTTGAGGATCATGTGTTTCTGTCTTTTATTTCAATCATCTTGAGGATAAGAGTGCGTATGTCTATGTTTGCTGACGGGAAGGGTGGGGCAGCTGTTTGCTGAAGGATCCCTGTCCCATCAGTCCACCAGAGAGAATCCTTCCCACTCACCATACTGTTGCAAGGTAATCCCCTCCTCCCCCTCTCCCCCTTCTCTCTCTCTCTCTCTCTCTTACTGTACCCTCTCTCCCTGCCCTCACTTTCTACCTCACCCTGCCCCCCTCATTAATTCCCAATTAAGACAGCAGCCCACCCACTCACAAAACCTCCTTATTGCACATATTGCACATAAATGCGTTTTCTGGTCAGACTTTTAATTTACAAAGGTTTGAGCTGAGGCTAGCAGACTCACTGAACTGTGTGAAAGCGTGTCTGTGCACGTGGGGGTTTATGCCTATGTCGTATAATGATCGCTTCTCTGTCCTTTCCCCAATCCAGATAAAAGCAAACCTTTTTCATTCTCGATCGTTTTTTAAATGAGAGTTGGTAGCTGGTCTTCGGTGACCTGCTGCGCACCCCCCTCCCCTGCCTTCTATCTTCCCCCTTGCACCTCCCCACAAACCCCCTCCCTCATAAATGGCCTCGGCTCACTCATAACAAGCTGGATTCTCATAGATCTCCATCAATTTGTGTCACACCAGGGATTCCCTGAACAAAGTTACCTTTGCCACATCACCCACAACAACTATGCATTATTAAGGCTAGAAAAACAGCCTGGAAAGTGTGTGACACAGCCTTGGTTACAGAGCTAAGACCATAGACTATAGGCTAAGACGTACAAAGAGGAGCGAGAAACAGAGAAAGCCGCAGATAAAGACAGGGGGTGAAAAAAAGAGATGAATGACAAAACGTTAGCATTTGAAATGGCAATGTCATGTCATTTACTGTCGTCCTCAGTAAATTGGACTTCTAAGCGTAAAATATATTTTTCCCACTTTATGTAATGGGCATTCATTTAGGAGATTTCCCAAGATGCATCTCATCCGCGACTAGCTCATATCAGCTTGTCTGTGGTGTGGCTTGCGTTGATCTCTAAACACAGGACAATGCTATTCAAATGTGAAATATCCAAGTCGAATAAAGAGTATAAAGGACTTTATGCTCATCTCTAGAGAGATCGCAAACAGCGCACGGCGACACATGAAGTTTACAACTGCAGCAGCGGATTTACACATACCGTAAACTGATATACTGTGTACAGAAAAGGCAATTAAAATAAAAAAACATGAAACGTAATGAAAACTCCCTTAAGGGCAACAATTCACCTTTAAATGTAATTTATGATGTAATGATCTTTTACAAGCCATACATGATTCATGAGCAGGTGCAGCTTCCTGTGGCACGATTACAAACTGGACAATCAGGGTCTAATTTGGGATTTAATTAAAGGAAGTCAACATGAAGAAGCTGCACTGACAAAAAAAAAGTAAAATATGTTAACTCGGAGAATGCTTCATCGAGTATTTAGCCACTAATGAGTTTAATTTAACTTCAGCGCTGAAAGGTCATGAACCTCAACATGGGCCCATTTGACCATAAAATCACTGTACGAATTAACCTTCAACCGCTGTGGAGACCAGGGTTGCTAATACAACCACAAGGAGGAATACACACACAACATCAAATATAAATACCCTCAGTGACATAAGGGGTGACAATGCAATTGAAGGACTTCCTCCACTGGCTCCTCTTTCCATCATGACTCTGAGTTAACAACCAGCAAAGCCATTTCTTTAAAACCTCCTAGCCAAACCTTTATGTTTCCTACTTCCTTTCCCTCTACTTGCTTGTATCACACCCTTCCTCAAACTTAGCCTTCCTTTTGATCTCAACTACACATCTGTTCCACAGCTACAGTAAATACAATCTAGCAAAGTTAGCATAGCCTATGTGGTAGTTACCACTACAGAAGGTATCTCCTGAACCTGCTGAACCCAGCCATTTCTTCATTTTAACTCAATCATGACCTATCCCTAAACCCAGGGGTATTTTCAAATTCTAGCGCACTACTCGAGCCGGTTTCTCAAACGTACCTACCCCACCTTTAACAGTTGCGTTGTAAAATCAGAAAACACACATTTATTAAGAGTGATTTCTAATGGTTTTGGAATGAGAAGACAAACAATACTGTCCTTTCATTTTCAGATCAGACAACGCTTCAATGTGTCGTACAGTAAATGGACAATGCATGTTTTTGTTTACTTTGTAACTTGTTGATGGGTTGTTAACATCCTGTTGGTTCATGATATAGCGCTGCCGCTACACACACACCTTACTGAATTCACATCGCATCTTTACCTTCTCAACAGTCGCAGTAGGCCTAATAAGATCAAACTTGCTTGGTGAAACCCAACCTTTGTTTTATTCGATGGAGGCATGAAATGAGATTCTATTAATACTCGCAGCCCAATTGGGCTGGCTGGCTGACTCCCAGCGGAGACAGCACTGAAAAGGTTAGGTGCGGCAATTATGCAGGTGGAGTTGTAGAGGAGATGGGAGTGAGGAGAAGATGATTCTGCCTTGATCACTGCCTCTGAACAAGGTGTTATCAGCTGCAGCAGAAAGAGAGAGAAGGGAGAAGGGGGGTGAGGAGGGGAGTTTGGTTTGCTGCCAGAACGGCGTTAATGACTCGCCTTGTTTTTTGAAGCGAGAAGTTGCCTTTTCAAAGGCAAGGCAATTAGAGGGGGACTTGTTCCGTTGTGCTTGGGCTACTGCAGTGACTTAGTAGAGCTGTCACCCACCGGCCAATCAATGGTGGACAGGAGCAACCAGTGAGATACAGGAACACACACGGTGATATGACGTAATGGCTGTGTGCTACATACAGTATGTTTCCCTGTACAAACACACTCTTTAAACACAGATATTCCCTCGTTCTTTTTTTATCTCAAAGAAAATAATATGCTTGCGTTAATGCTTGAGTGATGCATACAGTACAGTATTGTTATTATATGTCTGAGTGATCTACATCGCAGCCACACTCTGTAGCCTATGTGAAGCACAGGTGACACAGATAATTGGGACCCTTCAAATCTCATTATGCTGCCTTGCTCAAAAGAAAAGAGAAAACATGGAGAAATGTGCCCCTTCTAGCTCCCAAACCTCTCTCTCTTTGTCTCTTTGGATTATCCGGTAGCGCAGCAACACACCCACCATTACTTTGCTGCCGCTGCTGACCCCAGTCATTCATTTAATTGGCTGTTAATTGCTATTCTCTCTACAAGACACAATGTATATGTGGAGCTATATTTAGGCTCGCCCCTCGATGGCTCTTCATGCTAAATTACAACTTTCAGCCAGGCGCTGAAGGGCCCTATTGTGGCCTGTCGTTCTCCCCCTCTGTGACTGACTGACAGGCTGGGGAGGGAAGAGACATCCCTCCCTCCCTCCCACCCTCCCTCACTTCTCCTCTCCTTTCTCTTTTCCCTCTTTCTATGAGCTGCTGCACTGTATAAAATCTGACACCTGGATCTGGCTGTGTGTCACTCCCTCTGTCCTCGTCTGTTTGACATAACAGCAGCAACTTTTCATCTGTTGCCAGGGACGTCTGAGCACTTCACCCAGCCTACATCCTGTCTGCTGTGCTGTGTGAAAGAAGACATTTTTATCTAACAGGTCTTACAACAGAGTAAAAAAAGTATTTTATCATGCATGACTCACTAATTTCCCAGCGTCTGTTTCGGTTCTATTTATCCAGAATATCTTATTAGGGTTAACCCTATCCCTAACCTTAACACTATTATCAAAAAATGATTCTAAAACTCCCCTTAGCTTTAAGTATAACCATCAAAATATAATGTAATATTACATATAATATATTATATAATTGCATTAAAGTCACTGATGCAGCAATGTGTTCATCACTTTAATATTGCAGATGGTAAAAAAGGAGAGTATTTGTTATTGCTATATATATTGCCGGATGTCTTGTTAATTTTAACAAAAGATCAATATAATTTGTCTTTTCTAACAACAAATTATATGTTGACTATATTTTGTATTTTGAAGCTGAATCTGAATTTTCAAAGAAATTTAAGTTATTAAACAGATGAACTGAAGTACAATATGTGTCTCTGATTTAAGCAGAAGTATAAAGTAGCAGCAAATGGAAAGAAAGTAAAGTGCATGTAAATCAAAGCTGTAATCCTTCTGTAAAAGTTATTTGTAGATACTGTCCGCCGCTTATCATTAATGAAAGATTTCTGAAGAAAACATCAAAGTTTGATTCCTAGAATTGGTTTATTATTTTTGTTATTCTCTACCATTCGCTGGCCCTGCACGTCCACTTCGGCACAGAGCAGGCCAGCTGCATCTGAGTCATTTAGGATTGCATTTTAGACTTAGACACACACACACACACACACACACACACACACACACACACACACACACACACACACACACACACACACACACACACACACACACACACACACACACACACACACACACACACACACACACACACGCAGAGAAATGTTTGCGACACAGATGTGAGTTTGATGGATAACATTGGTCAACTGCTGACGTCATCTGGTGGAAATCCCGGATTACTCAGCCCCCCCCCCCCCCCCCCGCCTCACATGTCCATATCTTGTCATTCTCTCTTTGTGTCTCTTATTCTCAAGAGCAGGAAAGACACAGCACCGTTAGTTCAGGTTAGATGAAGACAGGAGGGGAGACTGAGAGAAGCGGTGAGGAGAGATGGTGAGGTGGGGGGCAGGTGTTCCTGATTTATGGCCCTGACTTTTCATTTGTAATACCCTGATTATCTCTGGGGAGCTGGGTAGGAGGACGGTGGGGGCCTGGTGCTGGTGCGAGGCCTGAGCAGCTTAATAATGTGTACATGCCCACAGCGTCGGGGGGATATAAGGCAACAAAAATGCGGCCCTCTGAAAATGAGACGGAGAGCTGAGCACACGTCTTGTTTCGGCAGATATAATTGTAAAATAGCTTGTCTTTGATTTCTCTCCAAATCACTTTTGTTTCCCTGTCTTGATTCTGTCATCATTTAACATCTCTGCACCTATTCGATGGAGATTGAAGGTGATAAAGACTTCAAATGAATATGCACTTGCATTGAATCCCTCCCTTTTGCTTTCTTAGTTTCTGCAGGATGTGAATCCAGCGAGACGACGAGATAATTAGTGCAAAGTCACTCCTAATGACAACTGCTAACATTAGTTACGAGTCCCAGAGACGCAAGTGTGTCATCAGAGAAACACAGATTTGTACAATTTGCAAAGTGAGATAATCTTCTCACTAGTTTCTTTAACTGAATATTCAAGCATCAGGACAAACTGTATTATTGAAGCGGTAATGCTACTTTTGCGTGAAATGTGACAGATGATGTCTCTTTCACACATAAAGTGATTTTCATTTCGTGTTACAACCATTTGCCCACTTTCTCTATCTCTCACGCTGACACACACACACACACACACACACACACACACACACACACACACACACACACACACACACACACACACACACACACACACACGCACGCACGCACGCACACACACACACGCACACACACACACACACACACACACACACACACACACACACACACACACACACACACACACACACAGCTGTTGAACACACACAGGTAAGCTCGGCCCTGGAAACCCTCATCATCGCCCAATCGTCCTAATAATCATCATCACAAGATACACTGTTGTTATCATAATCAGATCTGCGGCGGAACACAGCTTTAACGAAATGCAGCATGAACCCTGCTCATAATAATTGGTATGGTTGTGCAGGCACGTTAGCCGGGAGTGCATCTCCAGTTTTCACACGGTGCTATTATCCCAGCACATAATACCTTGCTGATTATCCATTCAACGAAGGCGTAGCTATCGTAACCGTTATGATAATAGCACGCGCGGCTGTGATAATCCACACAACTGGTGCTCTCCCTCTCTGTGTCAGATGCTAATGATGATAGTGGGTGGTCATGCACAGAAACAGCAATGGCTGGTGGGAAGCCTCTCTGGGTTCAGTACTGAGCCGATTGAACGGCACACCGCCGTGTAAATCCATTTGACCCCTGAGGGGCCCGGCGTCGGACACGCTGCTGGTGAGAGGGTGAGGCTGGGGGCTTTTGCGGCTCCTTCTCAGCCCTGCGGATCATATCACTATAGTGCAGATTAGCTCATTTAGCTGGATTGATTAAGTTAAAAGGAGACACCTGTTTACCCTACGGCCTGTTAATATGTTGCCATGACAACAGCCAAGGACCCAGCGTCTCCTGTGCTCTCTGTCTATTTCCCACTTCCTCCTCAATCTGTGCACACACACTCACACACACACACACACACACACACACACACACACACACACACACACACACACACACACACACACACACACACACACACACACACACACACACACACACACACACACACACACACACACAGATGTCTCTCCACTGAGTCTCTCCACCTGAAGTTGCTGAGGTAAGAAGATCAGGTTTTCCACTCAGTGGAGCGAGAGCGCTCTCACCTCTTCCCCATGGTCCCCCCAGCAGCACCTGTGTGTGTGTGTATGTGTGTGTGTGTGTGTGTGTGTGTCTGCATGTGTGTGTGTTTATGCATCTCTGTGACATTTGCCTTCGAAAGTGGAGGAGGCTAAAGCGCACAGGTGCATTTCAGATGTCCATAAATCGTTTTTGTTTGTGTGTTGAAGGGATGTTGAAGGTATAAATCATCATGTTATTTAAAGTTATTGTGCTGGTGGATCATTGCTCAGATTTTTCATCCAAATAGCTGCAGACAAAAGCAGCGCTGAGCGGGGGTAATTAAATGCATCATAGGTTCAGGTGGGAACTACTCAATTTTACTCTCAGCGTGATAGAAAAGTTTTTGCAGAAGTGGACAGGCCGCTGGAGGATCACTTGGTTGTCTTACTTCTCGTCAAAGTGTTCTGCGTTTGTCTTCCTCCTTTCCGCCTGCTTCCCCCGTTTCTCACTCTCTTTCACTCTGTTTCTTTCGTTCACACCTTACATCCCATGGTGGTTGACATGTGCCTCTGTAATGTCTCTGACTCTGTCTCTCCCACTCTGCCTCTCAGCTCCATTTAGGTCACCTCTCTAACCTGAAACAAAGTGACGGTGCCCCTTCACACCTGTTTACATGTCTTTCTTCCTTCATTTCCTGTGTTGCCCCTGTCTTTTCTCCTCCCACATTTTTTTTTATACATTAGTTGTCGGTCTGTAGTTGCACTTAAAGGATCAGTATTTTGTTGATCTGTCACATTTCATCTCCTCCTCTCCTCTCCGTCTCACTCCTCTCTCCTCTGCTGTTTGTTTCTCCCCTTGACTCTGGCAGACTCATTATCTTTGTAGAACAGCAGTGTGCGTTCGTCAGCAGTGATTAGCAATGTTTCACACTTACATCGTTATGGAAAGACAGTTTGATAATTGACGAATGAAGATATGGCATTCTCTAATCTTCCCGTGCAAAACTGTGTCATAGTAGATAGAGGCTTCGGTTAAGTTTTCCATAACATTAAAGCTTGCATTGATCATAATCCAATTAATGAAGGAAAAAAAGGGAGGAACGGACAAAAAGGACATGGAAAAATGAAACGCTTGCCTCATTAAATAGAAAGAAATCAACTCTAATCAAATTGCTGAGTTCTCAGAACTGATGAAGTGTACAAATGTAAAGATCTAATGAAAAATTCTTGCAGTTAACATAATTAATTTTCAGCCTTTTTGATAAGTGGTAATGACTTGGAGATTATTGGTTTAAATGAATAGTTGTGTTGTACAGCTGCGGCAGAAGAGAGTAAGTTTGTGAGGGGGGCGTTGGGGGCTGGACGGGGGAAATACTACTTTCAAAGTTCCAGAGGAGATGAAGCAATGTTTTAAAAACACAATAAGACAATTAGGCTCTATAAACTAATTACTGCCGCTTTAATTCCTTTTCAGATTAAACTGCAGTTGTAATAAAACGACGTCTCAAAAAATATGTTTGTATGCAGGGAGGGAAATAAATACACATTTGTAATTAAAGGTGGAATAATATTTTTCTCATTACACAAATATTTGCAGAGGAGATAAAGGTGCAGACATCAATTCTGAAAGACGTTTCATCTCTCTCGCTCCGCATGGCGATGAATTAGAGGAGATGCCGCTTTGCACCGCCTCCAGAAACAGACCAGCAGCCTGCTAACCGGAGGTGAGCCGCTCAGAAGCTTCTCTGACAAGATATTAACACACAATGCAATGAGTGAGGATTGTTTTTGCTCTGAGGCTTAAAAAGTGGGACACTTAACTTACAGAAAAGGGAACTTTTCTTGTATTCCTGCAATGTTATTATTGTGAGAAAGCGGTGGTAATGTTATTATTCCTCAGATCCACCGCAGGCTTTTTCTCATGCTGTCAGCTAATGTTGATGATGCCCTCCCCTCGGTCGTCGCTCCACACACTAACAGCATCGGCTCTGATGGACTCAAAACAACTAGTTTCAGCACGACTGACTCTCTCTTATCATAATTTGATTATTTTAATGATCTTGTTACTAAACCTCAGACGCTGCACTTGCATACACCCGGAGGGAAGCCATGGTTGAACGCATTGTATGAATCTCACATGAGGCTCAGGAGATGTCCAAGGGTGACAATATACAGTGGTGTGTGTACTCGTGTGTGTGCATGTGTGCGTATTAATGTGTGCATGCAAATGTGCTCGAGTCGTGTGTGTCAGTCGCCGCAGACAAACAGGCAGACCCAGTAGCACCAAACACAGCCACGCCGCCTGACACAGAGAGGTTATGGAAAACTATTCACATAAAACAGCCCAGTGCATTATCAGTCAAACACTAGAGCCAGAGGGGGCTTGATTGTGGCGTTTCATCATCGCTTATTGAATTATCTGGATTAATTTAACGCATTTAGGCCTGTGTGTTTTCCCCTGCTTGCAACTCTCCCATCTCTTCGTTAGCGATAATTACACTAAGTGGGTCACCTCCTTCTGAGCTTCCTTTCTTTTTCTCTCTTCCTACATAGCATTAGCATTTTCAACTTCTTAAACAAAGTTTGGTGAAAATTCTAATGATATAAACGTCGTGATTCACTCTGCATTCTGTGGATGAACGCCTTGAAAAGCAGGCGGTTGACTCAGAAAGTGGAGGAGTGGAGCGGGAATAGCAGGGTTGAACTAGAGGTTTTCAAACTCATCTTTAATTTTATTTAACTTTCTCACACATTTAAGCTCTAAGTCACAGAAACTGAGTGTGCTTTGCCCCGCTGGTCAGTAGAGCTACACACTAAGTTGTAGCAGAATTCATCACAACTCAGGCTGGTTGCAAATGCAGTGCAGGAGGCCTGATTATGTAACATTACATTTCATTTATCCAAAGCGACTTACAATTACCAATTACAGGGACATTCTCTTTGGAGTAACTAAGGGCTAAGTGCCTTACTCAAGGGCACACTGGTGTTCCAGGCAGGATTTGAACTCACAACCTTCCAATCTTCAGCCCACCTCACTATCCATTAGACCGCCACTACCCTTCATGCCATATAAGGGAACACATGCGAACATTTGACTCCAGTGATACTACAAAACGGGTACAGCATGTTTTCTAAGATTCTTTTCAACTCATTACACTGACCAACAAAAAACTTTAAACAAGTATTAGGCGATGAAAGGAATTAAATGGTTGCCAAGGTAACAGCAGCCTCAAATCACATCCAGCAAGTGTTGCTGTGTTTAACATTTTTGCACGAGTGATCTGATCTAGAAACTGCTCGGCAGGCAGAGACCAAGTATATGCATCTGACTTTCTTACCCAAAACACAATAAAAGAGGGAGGTGAGGTCAACACGAGACACACTGAGAGCAAAATGTAGTCATAGTGCACGCCCATTCCATGTCTCGCCCGAATCAGCCAGCGCTATTGCAGAGAAAACCTCACAGAGGATATTTGGCTGTCAAGTCGTCAGACAGCTCATTAACACTTTGTTTAATTGGTGCCTAATTGATCATGGATGTTTCATAACCAACCGCTGTGAACCTCGGGGGTGTTTTGGGACATCGGCAGACTCTCAGGGGAACCATGGATTAGGCTGAGAATAGACTCACAAGCTGTGTGAGCCACTCAGCAAAAACCTCAATTGTCTAAAGAACTGGTTTCAGAGTGATTCATAAAGGGCCAGTTCATTTGAACCTGATCTAATCGGTATGCGTCAGGAAGTTAAAGTTGTAAAATGAGAGCAAATTAATTATATGAGGCGCAGCTGGGAGAAAGAACAGTGACAGAAATGTCATCTATTATCATGCAATGTCTCTTTTCATCTCTCTCAATCACACACAGACACACTGCAGCAGGGAAATCTGTCCCGTGGACCAGCTCCACATCTCAGGTGGTCAGAAAAACAACAAAGAGGCTCCTGACCTCTCTTTGTTTTTATATTTCCTTTCCTCTGCCAAAACCTGATGATGAAAGGAGCACACACTGGGGTTCAAACCTTGTACCACTTTTCAAATTGGTTTTAATTCAGTTGAAAGCAACTTTCTCATGAACCAGATAAAAGAAACGTGCATGTGCAATCCATATGCTCAAAGCCCTGACTGTACAAACTGTCACAGACTTGTGTGCTTACATTGAAACCACTGGCCTTAGAATTAAAGTCTTTATAGGTTAATGGATAATATCTAGCAAACGGTATCACTGTTTCGCTTGCCTCCTATTTTTGTGCTTGTTTTTTCACAAGGAGCGCTCTGCTTTCTCCTCCTGTCATTTTGTGACGAGAACTCACCTGTGAATAATTCATGAGGAGCGGCACATACGATTACACTGGTTAAAAAGTAATGAGGCGCTGCCATAATAAAAGGTTGTCTTACGTTGTTTTACCTAGTGTCTCTCACACACCTATGTCGTTTCTGGCCCTGAGTTCACATGAAAGCACATCCTTGTTGCCCCTGACAGAGCGCAGCGCTAAGAGAGAGAAAACAAGAAAACAAAACCACGGCCTGTGGAGCAGGTGGTTAGAAAACAGGCACCACAGAAGCCCCCCCACCTCCCCACCAGCACAACGGCGTGATCTAGCCCAGGCTACGAGCTGTCACTGGGGGCTTTTCATGTCTGAGCTCGGGAAAGATCAGTAGACTCCCCGTCTGAGCTCGGAGCCCTTTGATAATCGATGGAGCTTACAGTGGTGCTTTGTAACGACAGCGACCGTTCACAGCCCAATCATACTGCATCGCCGTCCTCTCTTGTTTGTTCCCAGGATTGTGCAGGCTATTTCCTGTTTGACTTAAAATGAGGCCTTGTGTTTTATGGGCATGTCAGTGTTGACAGCGATGAGATACAACGGCAAAGCTTCGTGTTTTTGAATTTCAGTACAATATCAGCAAAGCTCAGATAGTCTTCTGAGCAGTTGGAACAGATGTACAAGGCTAACATGATTTTTACATAGCCTGTGACCCACTTTGACTTTTGTAGCAGTGAATGAACTTCTTACAAAGAGAAGCAATGCTGTGACGTGAGTCATTAGTCACCTTCAGACACTTACAAGTGACCATGTTTAAATAACAATCCACATAAGCTGTATTGATCAGTCTTGAAGTGATACAGCACCCAACTGAATGGATACATTAGTTAATTGAATTACTAAAAGGAGAATTTTAGGTCATGGAGAGATTGATTATATTGCAGGAGATTTCTGACAACAAGTGTTCAAGCTTACAATATGAGAGAAAGAGAGGGACTTTGATAATACATTTAGGGTGGAGTATCACTTTAATGAAAACAGAAACCATGGGTTAATTAGACTGACTAATTAGCTTCCCACCAGAAAATAAAAACATGATGATTTCAAAGATGGAAAATGTGTCGGAAATGATTTTAATCTCAGGTATTCTCCACCTCCAATCTATTTCTGTCTGACAAATACATTATTTAGTGTGAATCTAATTAAGTATTGAACATGCACAGATGGTGCTCTTGACCTCCTGTGAGTGCAGTGCGTTGTATGTATATGCTGCAACAACTTACACACGTGTCTCTTTTTGCATGTGAACATACAGTTATTGGGTGTCTTCGTGTTAGTGCGCACACCTAAATAATGGCATTCACTCTGTATCACAAGGACATACTGTTGTGTATATATTTATGTTTTTCTTTGTGAGAATGCACATTTCTCTGTATGCGTGCGTGTGTGTAATGGCATATAATCACAGTATGATTCATACACTGACGGATGAAAAGAACCTGTTCATTTGCTGTCCCCTTCGGTTAGATAGACCTAGTTAATAAGCCATCATGCTGGCGACATTGTGACATTTCCACTGCCTGCTCTATGTGCATCACACACACATGAATCTGTGACTGTGTGTGTGTGTGTGTGTGTGTGTGTGTGTGTGTGTGTGTGTGTGTGTGTGTGTGTGTGTGTGTGTGTGTGTGTGTGTGTGTGTGTGTGTGTGTGTGTGTGTGTGTGTGTGTGTTCCCCATTGCTTTACAGTAGGCCTACCCACTGAACAGGACAAACAGTACAATGACCAAAATAACATGTGGGGAGAGGCAGAGAGAGACCAAAGTAATGGATGAAAGAGGACAGATTGATTGAAAAGCAGATATATATAAAGGGCTCATGTAGTGGAGGCACACAGTGTTCACAGCGAGTTCACGCTCCCCAAGGTTGTTTTGATATTTCCGAGCCACTTTCTTCAATCCGGTTGCTTCGTATAGCGTATTTAGCGCTATATGCATTTAAAAGTACTCATTTATTGTGTGTGTGTGTGTGTGTGTGTGTGTGTGTGTGTGTGTGTGTGTGTGTGTGTGTGTGTGTGTGTGTGTGTGTGTGTGTGTGTGTGTGTGTGTGTGTGTGCGTGCGTGCGTGCGAGCGTCTGTGTTTGAATAGGATATACAGTTTGTGTTTTGTAGTGTTTCCTCGGTCAACCCCCAATGTACATACCTTCCTCGTTCTCCCTTTTATCAGTTAGAGGTGGAGGTCAGCAGCTGTACTGGAGGCACCTGGCAACTCAGAGATCTTCCATTCTTTACGTTATAGCCTAAGAAAAAGTAAAATAAAAATGAATGCGATTTATTTTCCGTGCTTTTAACACTTTCTCTAGTTGTTATACTTCAAAAATGTTTGGCCTTGTTCACATTATACACACTTGAAGGCAACATTTTCTGCTTGTTGCCAGCTCACCTCTTTTATTGCCATTCATCACTCTCTCCCTGTCGGCCTCAGCCTCTTCTCATTTAATGTCTGCAGTGTGCTGACGCAATCAATACTCTAAGACAAACATGCTCGGACATAAACACACATACATGCAGGTGAAAGAACACACACACACCGAATACATTAAAGGGACACATCTTGAACTCTAATCACAGGGCCTCTTGCTTTATGGATAAAGAATGTTTCTCAATGATGCTTCATACAATAATGCTGCCTTGAGCCTTGTGCACGGTTGGCTCAGTGTTCAAGTGGTGAAAATGAGAGAAAAATGCTACTAATCAACATTTCACTTATAGTGTCTAGAAGCCACCCAGGCTTCAGTAAGCTAGCGAGGGAGTAACATTATGCACAAAACGCAGAGGCATAATGATAGAGAAAAGAGATCAGGCAGTTGGGAATATTTTCCAGACAAATTTAAGATTACGAAAGAAAACCAACAGACCATCCATCAGAAAGTAAAGGTCCATGGCCTTCACAATTTCTGAAACTCAAAAGATCAATGCTTTAATTTCTACTTTTGAGGTTGTGAACACCACTAAATGGATAAAAACAACCCAAAGTGAAGGCAGCATTAGAGCACCTGAACATTACACATGGAAAAAGTGACTGGAATTTAAGCTGAAAAGCCAAAACAGGCAGATAGGCGGACTGTATAAACCATCAATGCATCCAACCAGCTGCACATGGCAACAGCCAGAGAGTGCAGGCCCCGATTAGCATCCTGGGAATGTGCATGCCGGAGCGGAGCTGAGGTGAATCGACTTGTGTCCGGTCTGCGGGACCACTAGTGGCTGACAGCCTCATCACGCTCAGCCCCGAGCGGCCCGTGTGCAAATCGCACTCGCTCGCTAGCGGAAAGAAACCTGATTATGACTTTTTAGCTTTTCAGATTTCCCCTGCCCCTCGCTGGGCAGCGGATACGCCCAGTCACAGTTACTCAATCCCAGCTACTGGACGATTAGGCACCGTCTCACTCCAAGCATGACCGATTCTTCTGCTCCCCTCTCACACACTCGTCGCTTCCCGGCGAGGTCAGGGGACAGACGAGCCGAAGACTTCATTCCTTACGCTTCTGTCGTTTGAATCAGGTCAGATGAGTGTCATCCTCCCCTCCCCTATAAGAGCATGGTAATCTGATTCTTTCTACTCATGCCTCTATCCGCTCTACTCTCCTCTGCCTCTTGATCCCTGGGTTTATCCCCAAACTCTGTCTCTATGTTTTCATCACGGTTGTGTTATGATTGAATTATGGCCTCTGGAGTGGCTCTATAGGGTCCTGTGTGGCTGCTGTGCTGTCACCGACAGACCTACATCTCCCCCCCATGCTGCCCAGGCCTCTCTCTCTCTGCCTTTACACTATATGCTCGCTTGCCCTATCCACCCCAGCACTGCCCTGTCACCTCGCATCACAAGGGAAGAATGAAGAGCAGGACAAGAGGAAGCAAAACAAACACTGACCTCATGGCAGCTTCTCTGCCTCCAACATGTATGTGTATGTGTGTAAATCCATGAGATGTGGCAGAGCTGGGGAAATTGTTTATGGTTATCAGGGAGGCAGTGTGTTTCTTAAGGTTTTACACCAGTCCTCCACGCTGACCTTTCTTCCTCTCTGCCTCGTGTTCTTTCTCCGTCTCTTATTGTCTTTCTCGCGTTACAATTTGTAAATGCCACCTAACTTGACTTTGGTTTATTTTTTCCATGATGTACAGTTCTCAAAATTCTCGTTATTCTCTCAATTAGATGGGCGGGATTAACACATTGAGTATTTGCCTGCCATCTGTTTCCCTAGCTCAAACTGTAAAAATACAAAATATCACTGTTATACTGTAAATTCCATCTCTCTGTAATATACATACAGAGACAAAGACAATTATTTGCAGAAATGCACAGATACATAGCAGTGAATTGAGGCGGGGGCAGTGTGAGGGGGGTTGGGAGGCTATCCAAACAGGATGGTTAGAAGCATGTTGCTTTAATTAGACCTGACAGCCTCCTCTCAGAACATGAATAAAAAGCGAGGAGCCCCAGACCTGGACTCATGCATAATGGTTTGGTCACAAAAAAAACGCGTAGCTCACACTTCAGACACATGTAATGAATGCACAGATTAAAGCACTGATGGTGCAGAGGGCTGAAAGAAAGAATGTGTAAAAAAGCAGAAGGAGTAATGACTCATTCAGCTATCTGAAATCTTTGTACAGTACATGAAAAGAAAATGAAAATCCATTTTCTATTTTCTCTATTGATTCCTCCTCTTTATGAGGCCCTGAAAGCAACACGATATTTGATCTGTTGCGTTCAACTCTTCTCATCTTTCAGAAAGGAAGCAACTTATTTTTCTTTCTACTGAATCACGGGCATTGCGGAGTCCTGGCCCCTGATTTTCATCACACTTGTGTGACTTACCTTCACTACCTTCGCTTCCTCCTTCCCTCACCTCCGTGGCTCTCAGAATAGTCATATGCTCGTTTCCAAGGCAACCAACCAGGGCCTGTGTCCGGGGAGGGTTGACAGACGTCGAACCGAGGAACATGAGACAGTGGCAGCTCACAAAACGCCAATACCTTTTTATTAGACTGTTGCAGCATGAGTTATAAGCTTGTGTGATATAAATAGCAAGTTAGAAAAAGTTATACTAAAATGCTTACTTGTTTCATTCAGGCCTAACAAAAGTGGTTTAATATTTTCCCTCGCCAAATGAATGGAGCGAACTAGATTTTTCAGGATAAGCTGTATTCCCCCCGGAGGACAAGAGACTTAATTTTCATTCCCCCAGGGTCGCTACACCAAGTAAGCCCCATTAATGTAAAGCGAGAAATAAAAGGCTTACAAGGAGTGAGAAAGGAGAAGAAAACTCAGTGGGCCTGCACTAAGAGAGAACACTGCTATCAGTTGTCTAATTAATCTGTTGGCACGGTGATGGGGAGCGGAGGGACGAGGAGCTGCAGCGACAACAAGAGACGAGAAGAACAATAGAAATCTCAGTCTCACACTTTTTCACTGGGGTGTTGTATAATCCTGTTATTTTGAGCAACAGAAGGACAATTAAAAGCAGGGCGCTCGTGTAAGGCGCTTCAAGGGTCAGAGATTTTTGAATTATCTTGTGTTCATTCCCACAAGGGTGACATTACACTTGTGACTTGACTCTACAAAAAAATAATGTTTTCCTTAATATTGCTTGGGTTAAAGAAGACCTTCAAACAGACATGCACATTTTAGCTGGCAGATTGCAAATTGTCAGGCTGCCCCTCAGAGTAATGCTATTACTCTCCAACAGGAGGGGGTGTTTCTTGATCTCTGTTGTTGGGGAGCTCAACTCAAGACAGAGAGGCCTGACAGGAGAGTTTCCCAAATATACCCCAGCTTACTCCAGCCCCTGAAAGACAAGTTATTTTAAAGTTGTTTTCTTTTACTTATTTAACTAAATTGGAAACTTTATATGGAGAGGAAGAGCAAAACTCAAACAAGAAAATTACCAGAAATGCGCACATTTAAAGAAAGTGACCACATTTGGTGCAAGGTTATCAAAGCATCATCACTCACCTTAAATTGAATCGTTGGTAGAATTGTATTTTGTGAAGCATCTTCCTGTTTGAAAGATAAGAGTAATGTTTGGATTGTGTTATGAAACCCATACGATCTAAACTAAGTGAGAGAGAGAAGACGCTGCTGTTGTTGAGCATCGGCTGAAACTAAATATCAAATCAGAATTAATTTGAAGGGGGATCTTTTCATTACACTTGGAACATCGGTCAATATGTCTGCCCCGGCTCCGGCTCTAGGAGAAAAGCTTTCTGGTGCAGACCCAGGTTCAGCCTTCACTCTTTCAAACCCAAATCCACGGGACAGAGCAGGAGTGCAAACACTGACTGAGACTCTCACAGATCTTAAAAGAAAACGTTGCTTAGAATGAATAACTGAAACAATGATATATGTATCCTGAATTACATTTCTTTACCAAAACCCTTTGATCATCTCACCAAAGTGTTAGAGTCAGCTCCATTTGATAACCTAGTTATTTTTTACTTTTACAATAGAAATATTCCTCTAAATTCTCTTTGTATTTCGTGAATTTTTTTCAAGGAACGACAGTCTCAAATGATCAAGGATAGACAGAGCACAATCAATCCTTGGATTTCTTCTCTTAAGCAATAATTATGTCCTGATTATGGTTATCTAGCTGTCAATCAATAATTAAAAATCATCAAAGTTACGAGTGAGAGAAAGGTGCTGCTTCGTTGTGCTCTCAAATGCAGGTCTTGTACGGTAGATTAGGAAGTCAGAGTCCTTCACTTTTCTTAGAGTAACCCTGCATTTCCCTGTGATGAAGTCTTAAAGATCTGAGGAGCATCAAGAGACATATCTAAGGGAAGTGCCTTCAGTTTTTATTCATGTTCCTTCCCTTTTCTTTTTAAGTGATCTGCAGCTTCAGAGAGAGGAGAGAGAGAGAAGGAGGGAGAGGCAGAAACAGAAGTGTTTTCCAATAGAAATGAGAAGAGTCAAAGTACTCCTCAGTTGGGCTGAGGCTGTCACCGCTCAGTTCAAAACACTCTGCCATGCAAAACAGCCAAAAGCCCCTGAAACCTGTAAAATGACTTCACTTTGAACATCAGGGAAACTCGTTCACAAGCAGGTCAGACTCTTTAAAACTTTGAAAAATATTAAAAATGTCATTAAAATAATCAGTTGAGGGCCATAAAATTCCTGGTGGCAACATCTGAATAATGATTACTATTTGAAGTTCCACATTTGTGTTTACTTTTATTTGTCTTTGTCAATGAAGATCATTGTTTCGTTTATTGGCAAGCATCTAGGAGTAAATTTGTCATAACCACAAGCATGCAATGCAAACACGCACCCACACGCACACACGCAGACACATAAACACACACACACACGGACACATAAACACACACACACACGGTTCTCATATTCTGGAGGACAGCTGCAAGGGTGTGGAAGCCTTGGGAAAATGGATCATGGATACAGGCCAATCAACTTCCTCCGTAGCCAGCACCTGTTTGTCTGAATCTGCTGCTGACAATTTTACAATAGGAAGTGATTATGAAAATATACAGGGAGTAATAAACACAGTCTGTGAGTAAATTCAGTAGATTACTGTCACAAACATGCCTTTCTTTATGTTTCTTAAAATGTAAGTTCTGCCGTACAGTAAGTGTAAGATTTTCTGCCTGCATGTTTGTCACTGAGGTCTATTCAACAGAGATTATGCAAATGTGAGTCTATTACACACCCTGCCCTAATTCACTAAACCCTGTTATAATTAAGGCACACATCCACCGTGGAGAAACCCCCCCACACACACAAACACACCACTACAATAAAGTGTTACCTTGAAATATTCCCTCGACCAAAAAGAGAGACGAAGCGCTGCTGAGATGATGACAGTTAATACGCACTGATGTTTTTGTCACTCTGAAAACGGCGCTGAGATTGTGCGTGTGCACACATGTGTTAGTTTGTGTCATGAGAGAGGTTGTGTGTGCATGTGTGTACGAGCTGAGGGGGGGGTAGACGATCTTCTCTGAAGCGGCCCAGGCAGGCATCAGCACTCAATCATCCCAGATCTGCCAGACGACACCAGCAGAGAAAACACATTACCCGTGTCGTGTCGCCTCGTCTTCTTCTGTTGTCTTCTCTTTATTATATTTAGGGCTGCCTTGCCTCGGGGTCAGGTGACAATCTGCATTCTCTTTATACAAGTTTTCTCAAAACTGTCTGGAGTTTTTATTTTTTTTTATATTTCATTTTTCAAGTTTTTTTTCTACCTCTCTGTTAAAGGGTAGCTGTTGATGGTTTTTAATCCCTACATGAGTCCCTTTGCAGATGACTCTGCTGGCATGGTGTCAGAAAGAAACTAACAGAGAGCAGCGCTACGCATTAGACAAAAGATGAATACCCTCAGAAGGGAGGGAGGGAATAGAGAGAAGAGGCAAGGAGCCCATTTGAAGTGCCTGTCTAAGTTTTAGTAAAAAAAAGCGTTCTTTTACAACAGCATATAAATATATAAATGAAACACTTAAAGACATTATCAGGCACTTTCATTCCCCCTGCCTTTTGTGTGCTGGTTGAGGTGGGAAACAGAAGGGAAGTAAACACATCTGCATATCTGAGTCATTGGATCCAAGGGAGCTGTTATGGGCTGTCTCTGCAAATCTCTTCTCCGTGCAGCCCACCAGCATCAAAATAAACCCCCTACCCCGCTGATTCCGGGTCGGTTATTTCAACTGACTTCCTTCTAATGTGCTTGGATTTGAGGGTGGCCAATCTGATTTCAAATGGCTCTGTACCCTTTTGGTTGATATGTTCTCAGGTTTGAACACGTGCTAACGGTTTGCAGCAGAGGAAGGCGTGGCCTGTGTCGCTGATGTTTAGCGTCCAGTTGACGGTAAGTTGGCACAGTTGGCGTAACAGAGTGGGCCAAGACCGGTCAGGCCCTCTGTCTCCACGGTTGCCATCACCTGGACAACCAAGCGTGCCAAGCCTGTGGCAACATCCGAGGGATCAGAGGAACAGCATCAACTGGCAGCCAGCGCCAGGACGGGGACGTTTTCTCTCTCCACCTGCTTCATGGCAAGCTCATGTAAACAAAATGCTCACACAACACTTCAGATAACAGCCCACAAGGTTGCCAAGCAAGACTGTTTTCATAAAAAAAGACAAGATAAAAGCTTGATGTCGCCTCAAGTGTTGCGACTGAGTCCCTCCATAAAGCCAGATTGTTGTTTGGTAGGCCTACGTCATGTACAACAAAGGATAGAATAAGGGATCAAAAATACTGACAATATAATTGCTATACCCAGTTCCCCTGTAAATGTTTGAACGCTGTAGGTTGTGGGCCGTTATCTATAAGCATATGGGCGAATATATATGCAGTACGACACAAAGCGGGTCAAAATCTGCCCCTTATTTCACTCACTGTTTATTATAAGATGTCAGAGGAGGTCATGGACAAATGAAGCACTTTAGACACCTTTATGTATTGTGTGTTCGTTTTTCCATCTCTGGATTCCTTCTAACCTTGAGATCCTTTCCTTTTTCTTGTATTCACTGTTTCTTACTTATGTGTGTCCATTCCTTCTGGTCAGGAGGACTCTTTGAGTGTGGCTGTCACCCTCAGGACCTGGCTCATACAACAGGAATAATGAGCAACTATTCTGCTCTGTCGCAGCGAACCAAACAAGGTTTACAAAGGAGAAGGACTCCGGGGGTCAAGGCTGAGCACTGGCTCTCTTTCCCCATCTCAAACAGGCCACACACAAAACAACACACACACACACACACACACACACACACACACACACACACACACACACACACACACACACACACACACACACACACACACACACACACACACACACACACACACACACACACACACACACACACACACACACACACACACACACACACACACACACACACACACACCGCTTCTTTATGACTTCCACTCTCTTGCGTACGTCCCCAGTGTGTAGGGGTCACCATGGTAACCTTGTCTTCTGCAGCAAATGACCGGGATGTTGTGATGGGGTCTCGACCAAAGTTTATTGATCCACAAGATTTGGTGCCTGTTTCAAAGAAAAATCGTGTTCTGCGTTGTTGAGGCTTGCAATCGAAATCCCTGGATACAAACTTGATGAATTATATTCACAGTTTATGGGCTATGTTTGTGTGTTGATTTCCAGCCCTATGTTCCAGCAGATCACTCTGAGTCTATTTGGTTATTCTTTGGTGTGTGTGTGTGTGTGTGTGTGTGTGTGTGTGTGTGTGTGTGTGTGTGTGTGTGTGTGTGTGTGTGTGTGTGTGTGTGTGTGTGTGTGTGTGTGTGTGTGTGTGTGTGTGTGTGTGTGTGTGTGTGTGTGTGTGTGCGCGTGTGTGTGTGTGTGTGTGTGTGTGTGTGTGTGTGTGTGTGTTTGTGTGTGTGTGTGTGTGTGTGTGTGTGTGTGTGTATGTATGTGTGTATTTGTTCCAGGGGTACTTCCTGTGGTTATGTCTATGCTGCAGAGATGATTCATGACTTTTGGCGTTGTTTCAGTGAGAGAAAATTCACACTATAAATGTGTCTCTTTTCAACACTGTCTCACACACACACAAACACAAACACACACAACAACACACACAAACTCTCTGGTGCTGTTATGTTGCAGTGTTCCAACTCCCACACAAATAGACAGAAATGAGTACATCTTCGTTTATGCTTTTTGAGGTAACTGACACAAATGAACCAAAAATACCTTTAACATGCACTAATTTGTCACTTCTTCTGACTAGAAGCTCATGATTGGGTTTATAAATATCATAATCACATAAGAAAAGGGAAGATTTAAATTCATTCATATAAATAAGCAGTTTATATAACAGATTCCTTTCAGAAATCTGTCTCTTAATTCGATGCTTTATCAGGAAACGCTGCAGCACATTTGCGACAGTACAAAGGACAAAGTCCCTTCTTCTGTGTTCTGAGTGCTGAGCGGAGGTCACGGCAAACAATAGCGCACGGGAAGTCAGAGTAGCTACAAAGGCACGAGAGCTTGAGAATATAAAAGAATATAGGATATATATATAAGTACACTTGTTTAAAAACTAATTTCGGGGTCCAACATTTTCTCCAACAAAACACCGAATGAAATGCACAGTTAGTCAAAGCAGCAGCATTATTAACTGTGTTGTTAACCTTATCACCACATCGTGTTATCTTCAAGGGGAAAGTCCGCGCACAGGAAACTTTACAGTTCACTTACAGTATCCAATTACAGTTCAGTCAACATTTTTTCCTTTTTCAAATGAAGCCACAACTTCCTCATTGCTGATTTTCCACGCCTCTTTGTTGCTCTCTTTCTCTTTTTTCCGATTGTTGCGTCACTGGGTTGTGGCTTTCTCACTACTCATAGTGCACAGGAAGTGTGTTGTGACAAAACAGGTCCCTGTCAATGTTTCCACTCCTCACTGAGCACCACAGAGCTAAATTTAACACCAATAACAAGATCACAGGTGCCCAAAAATACTCACTTCCACATACATAGAGGTTGAATTGAACCTCTCTGCAGCTATTTATACTTAACCATGTTAATATACTTATGTCTGGGCTGAGGTTAAGTTTACTCTGTGACGCAGACTGCCACAAAGGAAACAGACCAAGCCTATTAGCGAGCCATGGGCTTAGAGACGAGCTAGAAAAGACACTACAGTTAGCCACTAAAGCTTCATGATCACATGAATGAAGTCTGGTCAGAAAATAAACAGATTTCCACCGACGTGTGTGCATTCGACACCTGACTGAGAGCCAGCACACAGTTTTGACGCAGAAGTCCTCATCATCGATCAGTACATTGGATTCGTCGTTTAGTCTGGTCAAAAGTGTGGCCAAGACACATGAGGACACAACTTCTGACGTGTGTGTGTGTGTTACAGAAAACACATATAAATGTGCATCATTACTCAGTCTATCAGCCCTTTCCACCAGTAGTCACATTTTAGGAACTGAAACGTCTGCCTCCTCATAACCTGCAACATCTGATGTCACATGTCGGAGTAAGAATAGAACAGAAACAGCTATTTTAACGACATGTATGGTTTGTGCGCTTCGAACCACAGAAAAAAGGAAGGGTGACAAATGTTTGCTAATAATAAGTATAATAGTAGGCAATGAATGGAAAAAGCAAAAATGAAAGAGGAGTGGAAAAATAATTATTTGGAAGAAAAACATCCAACATGTAAAAGATGTGAAAGTGACCATGGATCAATCCCTCTGAGGGGAGACATGAGAATATGTCTGTGAAGAACCAGCCGTATCAATATCAGCCCATTTATCTGGAGCAGTCCTCTCTCCACTCTGTCTTTGTGTCGAGGGTATTGTGAGGCCTGGACTGAACCCACATCTGTGCTCTGCCAGCGTACAGTACACTCAGTAGCAGTGCAGGAGGCATGAGGGGGGTTGAGAAAGAGGCCAGTGGACTTGGACAGCAGCCAGGGCCAGAGTGGGTTTAACTCTAAAGTTACGCGCTGCTCACAGTGACTGGCTCTGCTCACTCTGAGCATGGGAGCAGAAGCCAATAGAGGGACAATTACCCCGGGCGCTGCCGAGTCACGTTGGCCAAAGTCTGGTCTTTGTCCATGTAGGTGTAAGTTCAGCCACACACACACACACACACACACACACACACACACACACGTACACACACACACTGTACACTCGCTACACACTTTGTTTTCCCACGAGTTGCTTTAACACCTCTTTTACAGAAAAATTAACTTATTTACATTTTAAGTTTTTTCAAGCTTTAGGATTTTTATACTTAGTGAAACATTCAATCTTGTTTGTTGCTGGCTGAAGCATTTTTATAAAATTATATAATAAAATTGCCAAAATTCAGCGTGACATGCATGGGGTCATGGTGTGATTTTTTGTGTTTGAATAATATTTGGCTTCACTTAATGCATTTATGAAACTTAAGCTTACTAGAAAGCCTCCCTCATATCAAGATCTGTCACATGTGAGACCTGAAAACATAACACAGATAGATATGAATGTACACTCGATATACAGTATACACACACACACACACACACACACACACACACACACACACACACACACACACACACACACACACACACACACACACACACACACACACACACACTCACACTAATTAATTAATTACAATTAAAACGTAGTACCAATTTAATTAAACAACTTTATAATCCCTTAGAGGAATGACTGTTTCTAACTTCAGAGACGACCCATCACACGTCATTTTGGTTTAATGGGTTAAAGAAAAGATGAACAAGTAATCAGAGGCAGAGTTTCTTTTTCTCTTTGTAACTTCCTCCCTCCTACTCATTCCCTCTCATATATCCCCGACTGTCTCTTCATCCTAAACTTGCAAAATCTCTGTCCTTCTGCCAGCGTTGTTCCACAGATAGGCTGAAGTAAGATAGATGTGGTGGGGCTTTGGAAAAAGCAGATTAGCTCTTTTTATCACTTGTAGAAAAGGAGCAACAGGGCCGGCTATAAATAGGCAGATTTAGTCCTCCCCACCACTCAGAGCTCGACAGGAGATCGGACTCAGGAGTTCAACTTTAAGGCCAGGGTCAGTGTGTTACTATGGCTACACCGTCATGGCAGAGTATGAGTCAGGGGGTGTACATAAGATCATTGTGTGTGTGTGTGTGTGTGTGTGTGTGTGTGTGTGTGTGTGTGTGTGTGTGTGTGTGTGTGTGTGTGTGTGTGTGTGTGTGTGTGTGTGTGTGTGTGTGTGTGTGTGTGTGTGTGTGTGTGTGTGTGTGTGCCCCACCTTAATGTTCTCCGGGTCCCTTCAGCAGCAGCAGCAGCAGCAGTCTCCCAGCCCCTGTAGAGAGAGAGCATGTTGGGTAACAGCAGTCTGGAGTTCCCCTGGACTCGATCCAGACCTCCTCTCCCACAGACCTGCCCTCCTTCTCCCCTCTCTCCCTCTCTCCCACTCTCCCACCCGCTTCCCCTTCTCCCTGCTGGCTATTTCACTGAGGAGAGATATGGCTTTATGCATGTGTGTGTGGACATGCTTGGGTATTCCTAACAGCCCATACAGTACAACTGCTGGTTTATTTGTCCTGTTCACTGCGGGTTGTCTCCTTTTGACATTCTCAGTGTTTTCAACACCGCCCTTCCTCTAAACACTGCTGCTGGACTGGCTTTCCATTAACCCCCGATAGGCCCAATTTCCCTAAGTAAAGTATTACATGGAACTGAACTGGAGTCAGTGTGAGCATCTCGGCACGTCTGTACTGACTCATTTTCTCTAGATCCCCATTCTGAAAATGAGAAATTAAGCTTTCAAAACAAATTGTGCCTATTTATGGGTCTGAGCAAGCCCAGTAAGAATACCATCATCAACACAATCGTCATCATCATAGCAACACATGTTGAGTAAATTAATGAATGAAACATATCTGTAAGACTGTATCTCAGGGGTTATTAAGGTGGGCAGACTCTTAAAAAAAAACCTCTAAAAGATTTACAGTAACTGACATGATTCAGGTACTGAGAAGGAAGTTACCTATTTCTTGTTTGAGCTGATTCAAAAGTTCAACCCTAAGTATTAAATATAAGCATAGGTACCGTCAGATTTACACTATAGGTTCCTTTTTTCACTATCAAATGCTTGAGCATGATTCTGTAACCAACACATCCAAAACACAGAAAAGTAAATGGTTTGAGGTCAGATAATGAGAATAAGCAAGTTCACAAATGTGAAATATGTCAATAAGGCAGCACAATTACATAGAGGACCTGTTTTAGCATGTTTACCTGCACCCACTACATTCAGTGTTTAGACTCCGTGCCAGACGAGCAAGCTGCCGCACGCTCCTGCCACACAAGCACACAATAGTCACTCACCCTGTCTTCCACCAAGCGCTGACAAAGCACAGCGTCACAGTTTCCGAAACCTCTCCTTCCACTTTTGCATCACCCTGCATGCAAAAAAACAGAAATGTAAGTGTGCTGGTGTAAATGGCAAGTCATAAACACCAGTGACAGCAGATGCGTTTGATGTTAGAGTACATGGAATGACTGTAAACCTACTGTACATGCAACATGGTATTACAAACACACATTATCTCTCTCTTTATTTTCCTTCTGAAGTGAAGATGAAAGTATTTCTTGTTATCGTCCAAAACCACATTATTCAAACTAAGACCAAAAGTGGAACTGAAGTTATCTATTGTTATTGAGAAGTTACACATAGTGCAGGAAACAAGAGGCGGATAATAGATTTAACTGAGGGAATGATTTGCAACTGCTGACGTCCGCAGAGTCTAGCCCAAAAAATATTTATATCTGATTATAAAGTTTCCATAAAAGACTTTATGTGCCGTGATTCAAGATGGTCATCTGAATGTTAAGATTGTGTGTTTGTAGTCCGTCTGATTAAGTAGATAATTGATTTAAATTGGATCAGTTTATTTGTCTGGCTGGCCTTAAACAAGACCACAGTGTGGGATGTCTGAGCCACAGCCACTGAATGAGAACGAAACACAAACAGCTTCCTCTTTCCACCCATCAGCCGCTCAGCTCGCTGCTCTGTCGCTTTTCTTCCTTTCACTCTATCGTTTTCTCCGACTCAGCCCAGTGATATCACGGAGCAACGGATGTGATGTCACTTCCTGTTTTGTTTTCAGTCGCACTGCCAGCGACTACAGAAGTTGCAGCTTGCTGACAGCTGTGAGTAGAGCTGGAAACATGCAAAGTAACGAGGTCAAAGGTTAAAGCTTGCTGATTGTAAGTGTTTGTAGCCCTAACAGCTGCATTCTAAAGCCCCTTTAGAGTCACTGAACATTTGTTGTTGTTTTTTAAGGCACACCTTAAGGTTGTCTTCTGTTTGCGAACCAGACTTATACAGGCGTCTTCAAATCAAGTTCTCAAACCGTACAGGCTCACAAATCACTGAGGGTGAACTTTTTTGCATAACACAACAAGCAGGGTCACATTGCTGGAGGACAATACTTTTGTTTACTGTATTTTTATATATCCTGTTTTATCTATTCTGCCAGAAAGAGCAGCGGTAAGACAACTGCAAACTCCTCTCCTCATCATCTGTCATTAGTTGAGAGTCTCATGGTGACAGACAGGCTGTGACACCCAGCCCTGGTAATAGAAGGCAATTATAAGCCCTGGCGAGAGCTCTGGCAATGGGGAAAACTTTTATACAGCCCCCCTCCTGGGGCCCTGACATGCAGACACACTGAAATTAATTGCTACAAAACATCAGGCAAGCTTGACGCACACATGCGCATAGTCAAACTCCTGGAAAGGAGAAGAATGAAACAATACACATCATGCGACGTTGCATTGATGCTCGTGTGGAGGAAGAAGAAGAAAGAAAAGGCGGCAAAGAGAAGCAACAGAAAAACAAGTAGATCTCTTCCAACAAATCATGTTTTCATCTAAATAAAGAAGCCAAAGACAATAGACTCGGTACCTTGGAGACCAGGAGGACTATTTCTCCATGGCAACCAGTGTGGTGTGTGACAATGCCGCAGTGCGAGGGTTTGAACTGCTAAAGCTGTCTGGGAATGCAGAGATAGATGGGGAGAGAGAGAGAGAGACTCAGAGAGTGAGACCCATGGAGGGCCGTCTGTGTGCTCGTAATGAGAACACACACTGTCACATTCCCACTGCGAGAAATATGGAAGTTCATGACTTTCCAAATTACGTTATTTTACTCTTTGACTCTATAAGTCAATACAGAGAGAAATCCTGTTCCTAACTAAATTATGACACTAAGCCTGTTTATGTTTCCAACAGTGCATATCCAAATATTCTCACACGTAAACATTTCTCTGGTGTTGCTATGGAGTTGTTCCCCTGTCTGGCTGTTAGAAGAAGCAGCACCATGTGGCCTTCGTAGGATATTTATTTTAATTGTGTGGTGTATTGCGGCCAACAGACTGTCAGGCTATATGCAGGGTGTGTGCCGTCAGCACACTTGTGGATACATGTACTCACGTCGGCCCTCTGACATGATGTGTGTGTACAATGTTGGTGGGTGTTTGGGTTCAGTTTGCCACGGGCACGCCGTGTTTGCATAGAAAGACAAACACAAATAATGGAACACGTTGATGTGTGTCTTTGTCGCAACCTGTGTGTGAATTATTGCTGAAAAGTGGGTGATAAAGATCATATAAAAGCTTTTGACTTCCTGTTTGATCAGTACTCCTTGTCTTAAAATCCTGGGATTTAATTGAGATTACAGTTCCATACTCTTGACTCTTTAAAAAAAACTGGAGGCAGATGAGGTTACTTGATGTCTTTCAAAAACTGTACACTTTGCAAGTCTCAACGCCGTCCTCGCCCATTTCTCCTTGTCAGCATCACCCGACAACCATCAACATGCAATCTCCTTTGTGTGTCTTTACTTTTATTTGCAGTGCGCTTTATAGAAATTCATTACACCGTCTGCCGCCAGCGTAGGCAGAAAAACATTCCCTCGGCTCAGCTGAACTCTCACCCTCCTTTAATGTAAACACTGCTCCTCAGTCACGTTTCTCCCATTAAGGTAAATGCCTGCATTATGGATGCATCTAGACTTCTTAATCCAGTTGCACCATTAACCTGCACACCCAAACGTTTCATAGTCCTTGCATTAAGAGAGCGAAAGAGAGACTCAAACTGTGACCCTGATCCTCCATAGAATGGAGATAGAGCTAACTAAATTACTTATAATTAATTATCACTTAAGATGCTTCATTACCTGGCTGCAGTTTAAGTTTACAACATCTGTTGTTGTTTCTTCAGTCCAAGTGACCCAAAGTGACATTTGGCCCCGAGCCTTTACTCTTAAAACCATTGTCCCATGAGCCAAATGCTTCTGACAGTTATTCATTTATTCATTCCTCCCTCCTTCCCTTCCTTGTTTTTTTTTCTTTTTCGTCTTCCTTGGAAGCGTAAGATGGGTGTTGCTGTTGTTTGTCGTCTTGTCTGTCTGCCTCGTCAGCCGTCATGCCTGTTGACGTATGGCACTCGGAGTTAAATGATTATCGTATGATTGTAAAAGGTTGCGGGGCATTCTGATGCAGACCTGTCTGCTCAGCCCTGTAGGCTATCCCATGTCTGCAGTCTCAAGCTGGGGAAGAGGGGAGGGTTGGATGGTGGAGGGGAGAAGGGGAGTAGGCGGGGGAGAGGGGCTTACCTGAATCAACCTGTCGTACCTGCCCTGAGGCCCACCTGTCAACAACCCAGCGACAGTCGCTTTCTCTTCCACTCTATGTCTCAGTCACTTTCTGGCTCTACCTTTCCATCACTTCCTCTGCCTGTGAATCTCTCCTTTCTCATTTATCTCTCTGCCTCTCACCCTCTCTACTCCTTCAATTTACTTCAGCTCCAACACTACAAAACAAATAACTCTCACCTGGGCAGATGTGCCTCCATCCAACTGTCATTTTCATTTCACAGCAAGTTATAAAGCTCTGGCCATTGGACCCATGGAGACTATTTGCCTTGGCAAGTTCGGATCTGACTCAAAACTCAAATAAACTCTGGAGAACAACTTGATGGTGTGTGTGTGTGTGTGTGTGTGTGTGTGTGTGTGTGTGTGTGTGTGTGTGTGTGTGTGTGTGTGTGTGTGTGTGTGTGTGTGTGTGTGTGTGTGTGTGTGTGTGTGTGTGTGTGTGTGTGTGTGTGTGTGTGTGTGTGTGTGTGATTGTGTATGTCTCGCCTGCCTGTTTGTATAACACAGGGTTTAGACAGGTCATCCTTTGAGAGACAGGGTGACTTCAGTTTACCAAATTTTCAGTAGCTTAGGCTTTGTGTTCATAGCTCTTAGTTCATAAAGGAAAAGATAAAAACCAAACGATCTCCCCTTTCTTGGTATTCTCTGAAAAAACGTCAAAGGGGCAAGAAGTGAGCAAGGGTAATGGCGTGACTATCTGATGCAATAATAAACCCACGCTCTTCCTCATAAACAGATGTGGACTGGAAGTGCTCCATATGACGGTGGACTAAAGCAAACTCACGACAGAAATCTGAAGACTGCAGTAGAATAAAAACAGGTCTGTGAGTTTGGATGTTTCCTATCTGCTCCAACTATGTATGCACATGAGTCACACCCAAACGTGTTCGCTAAAGACAACAAACCAGTTGCTGCTCAGTCTGGACGCTGAGGCAACATCTTTCTGCCTGCCTTACTCCTCGTCTCTTCCTGTCTGTCTTGCTCCTCGTCTCTTCCTGTCTGTCTCGCTGTCCACATGAAGACGTCAGCAGTGTGGAGAGCACTTGGTTTTATAGTCAGCTCAGTCAATCAGCCAATAAGAAGCTTTGTTCCGGTGCAACAAGGTACAACATCCAGGCAGCTTTGAAGTAAACCTGAAATGGCTCTGGTTTGGTCTGTCACCAGATTTATTTTTCATAAAGAGACTGACAGCTACAAATACCACATTGTGAAAATACTCCATTAAAAGTATTAGTCTTGTGTAAAAATCCTAGGTGATGTGAGTGGAAGTTTCAGTTCTGCAGAAAAATTGCCTTTTAACTGATGTATTATTATATTGTTGATTCTATACATACATAGACAGCATGTTTAAGTGTGTAGCTAACTAGGCGTTGTTAGATTTAATTATTGTTTATACAATTAGGTGGTTTCAGAAAGTGGTTTCCAACCTCGGGTTTGGCCCCCCTCAAGAAGTTCACAAGATTTGAGAGAGGTTAAATGGGGTAAGTTAAAAGAAATACAAATGATGCAAAAAAAATGATTATCATATGTTTTTATATGCTAAGAAATAATTATCTATTTAATGGATCGGAGTACAACAAAAAAGTGGCATTCGATAGAAATAAAGACAAGTACCTCAAAATTGTACCTGAGTCCGTCAAATGATCGAAATTCCACCTCACAATCAATAACAGCACATCAGGTGAATTTACTTTACTTATCTAGGCAGGTAAATTCAATTAGATTTATAAAACATATATTTGTTGTTTTGAGCAGTGGCTTCTTAAACCCCAGAGAATTACTTAAAAAATATAAAATTGAAGATGCCATGCACACAGCTAACCTAAAATATATCAGTTCTGTCAACACGCTGGAGTCTTGGTATACACAGCTCAGACAAACACAGAATAGTGTTTTCGGGCAACCTTTAAATGTTACCGGTTGCTGTACTGTGACCGCTACATGGTGTGGGGAAGCCCCGACTTTCAGCGCACCACCAGTGACTCATCGGGAGCTGAAAAGGTCATAGGTCAGATCTTTTGTCACTAGCATCAAACAAACAGGCCGGGGGCCCAGTGAGTCACATCCTCAGGGACGCGCTGGGGTTGGCTTTGTGCTGTGTTTGGTAATTGTCTCTGTGTCACCTACCACCTTCAGGAGGCAATGACAGGCAGATAAGCAGATAGAGCGGCTATTCGATGCCGGGGCCCTGTTTCTGTGTCATACGCTTACACCTTCCCTGCTCCACGGCCCTGGGGGTGAATACCACAGGGAGTGATGCTTGCAGTGACTGTAAGTGCGAGCTGATAGTTTTTCAAACGTCGTCACCGGGGCCTAAAGCTTTAGTAGGTCAGCTCCCACAGTAAAAGCAAACGTGTGATCTTACCCACATAATCATAAGCCGCTGACACAAAGCTAGCATTCCACAGCAGCTTTCCTGGACTCCTCTGAACAGACACTAACTGTCTGGCTGCTTCAGCGCAGCAACAGGTGGTGTGCTGTAATCCTCTGTATTGTATTGCAGTGGGCTGTCTTAGATTTCAATAAGTGAGCCATGGTTTGTGAAGAGTGAAGCGCCTGGTAGAGGTGTCAAGTGTTTAAAAAAGACAAACTGTAATGATGTCTTCATCGTCAGCTCCTCCACTTGAATTTTCGTGCATGTCAATTAGTCCAAATATTTTACACAACCTCTTTGGTTTCTTCAACGTTTCCAACAGATTTTATCCCTCTCCCACCAGTTTGTCTTTTCCCAGGCGCATCTCACTCAGTGTGTAAAAGGTCAGGCTGCACACTCCTGCCGGCGTCACTTTAAAAGCTGGGAGAAAAATGACATTTATCAAAAACCCTCCTCTCCTGTTCTCTGCTCCTCTCCCCATCACTCTGAGGCTATAGGCTAATATTCAGCCTGTCACTCCACCCGAGATTTTCAGGCATCCACTCATATCCCATTTAATTATGAGCTCTCCCTTTGCGATATCATCCTAACACATCAATGCCACATTTCATTTTTTATCATCTGAAAATCAAACACTCTGTCCTCATCCTGCTTGGCAAAATACAACTATCTGTGCTCCAAAGTAACAAGGTTCTCTCTCTCTCTCTCTCTCTCTCGCTCTCTCTCTCTCTCGCTCTCTCTCTCTCTCTCTCTCGCTCTCTCTCTCTCGCTCTCTCTCTCTCTCTCTCTCTCTCTCTCTCTCTCTCTCTCTCTCGCGCTCTCTCTCTCTCGCTCTCTCTCTCTCTCTCATTTTCACTATTCCCTCCCCCATCCATCCCACATTATGTAACATGCAGGCTTTGGTAGCTGTCATCGTCCAACCTCTAATCTCCATCCGCCCATCATAGGAGCACACAAAGCTGAACGCACCTGTATGCTAATAGAGGGATTGCACTACTGGTCCGGGTGGGTGGCCTGGGTGGAGAGGAGTTGTAACGGAGGAGCGGGAGTGTCTGTCTGTCTGTCTGTCTGTCTGTCTGTCTGTCTGTCTGTCTGTCTGTCTGTCTGTCTGTCTGTCTGTGGCTGCTAAAAAAGGCCAGCATAAGGCTTGTTAATGCTCCCACGTACGGTATGTGGGTGTGAGGATTCTCTCGGTCTCTCTATTTTCAATTTTTCTATTGCCCTCACCTTTCCTTCCCACCTTCTCATTCTCTTTTTTCTAAACCTGCCTCCATCTCCTCGAGATCTATACATATCAACTTCTTTGCTCAATGTCCCCTCTCCGTTTATTTTGTATGTTTCAAATCCTCTCGTCCACCTCCTTTGTGTTTTTTTTGGCCGTATCTTCCTCATCTATTTCTCTGTGGTAGATTGGTGCATGATTAAATATCAACATGCGCTTGTGCTGGGTGTGTTTGTGTGTGTGAACCGTGTGAACACGGGTGTGGTGGCTGCATAGGTAAAGGGAGAGCCTCTCTTTCTCACCACCGGCTAGCAGAGCGTTGGAGTTTCATCAGGGGAGGACTCCTCTGGCTGCTTTGTGTGGGCAGCAATGGGGAAAACACTGAGGAGAATGAACTGGCTGAATCAAACACACACACAAAGATAGAACCGTACACACATCTACAAACACACACAGATACACACACCCAACCAGAGACTAATTCTCCTTCCCCTGCCCTTACAGCATCTGGCTTCCACCCCCTCCATGCATCAGAGGGAAGGGAGGCCCAAAAAGACACTGTGAACTGTTTATCATCTTTATTACTTTATTACTTTTCCGACAGTTTTCCCTAACCTGATTTTATTACATTGTCATCAGATGATGAGTTCTCTCATCTGCTCTCTTCGCTCTTTCTTCTTTGCTTTGCCACAAATGTTATCGACCTTGGTAACTGAAGCATGAAAGCAGCAGTGGATGCAGAGTTTAGATTTGGTATCATTAATGTTTGCATGGACTGGCCCCCCTTCCCTTAGGGGAATGCACAAAAAACAAAAAACACACTGGACGCTGCTAGATCAGAAACCAGAGGAGACTGTGAAGTCCACCGCAGACGGACCACTTTTGGACAAAATGTACTCTCCATTAAAAGAAGCTCATTGTGGAATAGCCTCCCAACTGAGATACGGGATTGTCCCACTCTCAATAGTTTTAAAGGACAACTTAAAGAATGGTTGAGAATCAAACAGACGTGTAATCACCGCTAAATGCACTTTAACACAGGGGTATCTCCTCTTGCACTTTATGTAGCTCTTTTATCTTCTCTTGCACTTTATATGTCGTAGCTGCTACATTGTACTGCCATGTGGTAAATGCTTGTATGCTGCTCATGCTCTTCCTGCATATCATGTATTTATTTTTGCTATGTATATAAATGTCATGTTCTTGTATGTTGTATATGATGGGACTACGGATGGAAATTAGCTCAAAGCTAAAAAATCCGGCTCATTTACACTTGTAAGCATTATTTTGTTTTAAAGTGTTCATCAATGTGCACTGTCCCGGTTCAAATAAACGATTAAATGAAAAAATCATCACCTCACCACACAGTTACAGTCACTTTGTGCAACTCACCATCATCAAGTCCTGAGCTTCTGGTCTGTTTTTCCCCAGGTCTGCAAGCGCAGTGGCATCTTCCTTGCTGAAAAACTAAATGTAAACTCTGGTTGTGAGCGTGCATAAAAACAACACCGCTGTGCAGTGCCACATACACCGTCAACAGTGATTAGATTTGAGAGTGTCTACGTATCTGACTGTATGAATAAACAACAATACACATTATCCAACTGCGCCCTATACTTCAGGCTTATTTGGATTTTGGGAAGGAGCCTCTGCTCCAGATCATCCATAATATATGACAGCATTTTGCTATCAGTCTAATGGGGGTAAACAGAGGGATTTGCCAAAGGCTAAATGGGAAACGCCTGGGAGATAAAGCAATCCAGTAACGACCAAAAACATACTGTGTGTACCTGAGTTATGTTTGTTTTCATATCTATCTATCTATTATCTATCTATCTATCCCTCTCTCTCATTTTATTTAAATGGTTACCAAAGGGCATTATGAAATCAGTAGGCCTATCTTGAGTCTAAATCAAAGGATATTTGAAGAACAGGGGTCTTACCTGCGCCACCCTCTCAAATGCATCAGCAGCATCTCTTTTCTCTCTCCTTTTCCTTCTCTCTCAGGCCACCTCAGAGTGTCCTGCTCCCAATGTTTCACAATTCACAATGAGGTTGCTCGCATATAGATCCAGTCAGCAGCAAGGGAAACACATTGATTTCCCGTCAGCATCCACCGAGGAGTGCTGGCGCGCCATCCGAAGTTGGAGCAGCCGGGGGGAACATCGGTATCCCGCAGGCGTCCTGGCAGCTGTGCGCAGCGTTGTTAATGCGGCCCATTAGGCCGCTGAGTGGCAGAGAGATTCCCCGAATATTGAGCCGGGGACACCCCTCAATTAGACGGATCGCCCGGCACCTCGTCAGCATCCGCGGCTATCTGTTCTCATTAATCAATGACACAGCCGAGAGGGATGGAAAGTTAATTTAGAGGAAGTTTGCTATACAGGCCAGCAGAGTTTGCACAGGATAGGCCTATATTTTTTAGGCTCACAGCATTAAACATATACTCACTATAGGCTATCAAATGCCAAATTCAATGTAACAGGTCGGCTCATTCATAATCAATAGGACTAGGACCTATGCATCTCAAAATAGCTTCCAACCATAACACTGTGTAAAAAACATTTCCGAGGCTAAAAACTAAAAGGAAATGGTAAAAGTCACTTTTCATCTAATTTAACTTGATCGAACATATGTTGCCTATTACGATATATATGCATTAGGTTGTTACACTTGTGATTAAAACGTTTCTCGATCTTATTTAGCGCACAAGAAAGCAGCATTTAACTTTCCAAAATGTACAAAAAACACGTGGAGCATTCCGTCAGTTGCACAAAGACTTTCCAATACAGTCTAATAGTTCAGCTGAAGCTGTGCTTTAACCCAGGGAAGCAGGATTCTGCTGCTGACATTAGTTATTGTGAGCGCTGGACATGATTTGCACTCCAGCCTCTCATTCACTGCCAAGCAGCGATCAGCGCTGCCTCAGGAAGTTCCAAATAAGGACAGGGAAATGGAAACCCACCGGAATAGGTCCTTATGTAGTCACGACCTTATAAGGCACGGCGGAGCCGGGCTTTCCGGCAGCAGCGCAGCCTGCTGCACAGATGGGAAATCCAAATCAAATCTATGGGGCGACGGGGAGAGGGCAAGAATTATGCCGCTGTCGGGTGGAGCTGTTCTGCTGTGAAGATACATTAATTCGGGACAGAGGAAGAGCGGCGTTGTCTTCGCAATTTACTGCGAGAGCTTAATATAAAGTCTCTCCACTCTGCTTTCCCTCAGGCCAGCGTCATGTGTCCTCCACTGCAGTGCCTAAATATGGGCTTCCTCCTCTCCAAATATGGACATCTACGTCACAGCAAGAGGGTATAAAAGGAGCGGGGAAGCCTCTCAGCTCAGAGAGAGCCCTGAGAGCCCACAAGAGCAACTGTTAGAGCAGAGATAGATAGACAAACACATAGAACTCCCTTACTGAGAAATATCACAACAAAAGTGAAAGTCAATTCAAAACATATCCATCCAAGAGGGTCAACACCTGATTGGATCAGCCATTTAATACATAGATACAAAACCAAGATTGATCTGTTGATTCATTTCGATGGATCTAGGGAATGAGTATAAAGGACACTTTTGATTTTTTCTGAAAGACAAGTGGATTTTTACTCATCTCTGAGAGAAAACAACAGGACAACTGGAGGACAAGAGTCACGGAGCAAGAAAGAGAAAAGCATCTTCCTCCTCACCAGCAGAAGTGTACAGCTGGGTTAAGTGATTCCCTCCACCTGCGAGGCACCGCTCTGCCAGCGTGCATCCAGCCTCCTGCACTCATCACCAGCCACCAGCGCAGCTCCAGCACCAGCAAAGGATGGCTTCAGCCAAGACCGAGATGATCCTCCCGACCCTGCATATCTCAGAGCCTCTGAGCTTCCCCCACTCCCCCATGGATAACTATCCCAAGCTGGAGGAAGTGATGATGCTCAGCACTGCAGGGACCCCCTTGTTCGCCACCTCCGCAACTGAAGGTGCAGGCTTTGGCTCCGGGGAGCCAGGGGATCAGTACGACCACCTTGCTGGAGGTAAGATCTGGAGATTTGCCTCTTTTGCCTCTGGTTTTCTCTACACATGTACAACTGAACTGAAGATTACAGAACATCTGCTGAGCTATACTCTAAGAGAAATAAACAGCTGCATGACTTTTATTATATTTTCATAATTATCATTATAGCTTTAATTATAATTATTACGATTTGTTTATTTATGTATCATAGAAAATAGCTGATAAAGATTTTAAGTTACAAGTCTGGACATATCTTTTTTTTTCATTATAACTTATGTTAATACATTTTATACTTGAAATGCAGGCTAAATTGGATGTTAAACTGACTGGGCATAATATTAATATAATGCAAACCCACAAATAACAAAAAGAAGGAAATTAAAAACATCTTACCTAATATCAATTTATTGATTGCTTTAAATCCTTTCTAACTCTCAGAGGACTCAACACTGCTCAGTCACCGCATGCCTCACACTCCTACAGCTCAATTCAAATTGCATTCCTAAAACCAGCTGAACTGCAGTTTCAGTAATCAATTCCCTCGAGCTCTGTGATGGGCTTCAAGAACGTGTGCATGCAAGACAGGAAGACATAAAGAATGAAAGAAAGATTGAGAGAATGTGAGCGGAGGAAAATGCTATCATAAACTTGCACCACAGCTATTGTTGAGATTTGAAAGGTATGGTTTTAGAGTTTTGGGGTGAATAGTTTAGTTGTTTTCTATGCGTGGGCTACTGACTGATCTGTCTCAGAAGAGAAGGGTGACACACTGTCCAGCGCTGTGGCAGGACCCCTCCTCTCCCTGCCTCTGGATATTGACAGTTTGATTAATATCCTCTCTTTCTCTGTGCTCCCTGCAGATACGTTACCTGATATCCCCTTCGGTTGTGACAAGTCCGTGGGAGAGCAGACTTACCAGAGGCTTCCGCCCATCTCTTACACAGGCCGCTTCACCCTGGAGCCCGCCACCTCCTGCAGCAACAGCCTCTGGGCGGAGCCCATCTTTGGCCTGATCACTGGTCTGATGGGCAATATTGCCCCCAGCTCTTCCTCCGCTCTTTCACAGACCACCTCATCCTCCTCTTTATCAATCCAGTCCACCACTCCTTCCTCTTCTGCCTCTTCCTTATCTCAGAGCCTCAGTTCCTCCATTCACCACAATGAGCCCAACCCCATCTATTCAGCCGCCCCAACCTACTCCAGCCAAAACTCTGACATCTTCCCGGACCAGGGCCAGATCTTTGCCAGTGTGACTGGAGCAGTGCAGTACCCTCCTCCTGCCTACCCCAATGGCAAAACCTGCAACACTAACTTCCCTGTGCCCATGATTCCTGACTACCTCTTCCCTCAGCAGCAGGGAGAGATCAGCCTGGTGGCCCCTGACCAAAAGCCCTTCCAGAGTCAGTCAAGCCAGCCCTCCCTCACTCCTTTGTCCACAATCAAGGCCTTCGCCACCCAGACTGGTTCCCAGGACTTAAAGAGTGTCTACCAGTCTCAGATGATCAAGCCCAGTCGCATGCGCAAATACCCCACAAGGCCAAGCAAGACACCCCCCCACGAGAGGCCCTACGCTTGCCCAGTGGAGACCTGTGATCGTCGCTTCTCCCGCTCTGATGAGCTGACACGTCACATCCGCATCCACACAGGCCAGAAACCCTTCCAGTGCCGCATCTGCATGCGCAACTTCAGCCGCAGCGACCACCTCACAACACACATCCGCACTCACACCGGTGAGAAACCCTTTGCCTGCGAGATCTGCGGGCGCAAGTTTGCCCGCAGCGACGAGAGGAAGAGGCACACAAAAATCCACCTAAGGCAGAAGGACAAGAAAGCGGAGAAGGCAGGAGTGGTGGCGGGGACAGCAGCACCTGTATCAGCTGCTTCACCTGCCTCCAGCTACCCTTCTCCCATCACCTCCTACCCCTCTCCAGTGTCTTCTTACCCCTCTCCCGTCACCTCCTGCTACTCCTCTCCTGTCCACAACTCCTACCCATCTCCTTCCATCGCCACCACCTACCCTTCGGTGTCAATGTCCAATTCCTTCCAGTCCCAGTTAGCCTCCTCCTTCCCTTCCTCAGTCGCCTCCAACATCTACAGCTCCCCCATTCCCACCCCACTATCAGACATGCAGAGCACTCTCTCTCCAAGAACAATCGAGATCTGCTAAGAAAGACTTATAATAAAAACCTTTTATAGTCTCTGTGCACCTCTCCTTCCTTACGGTTATTTGAGGGGAAAGAAATCAGCATCAAAAGACTTTGTTTTCCCCTCCAAAAAGCACTTTTCTGTCTGCTCCCAGTGCAGTGTTAGGTGAATCTTGAGATTTACCTGAAACAGAGAAAAAGACACATGTCAAGGACTTAGCAAAGACAATAGAAGATGAAAACGGATTTCTTTTTGTTTCTGTAAAACGAATGCAGCACTTCAAATGCATAGGGGACTCACCAGAGAGAGCATAGAAACCGGCACTGACGGGTCTCTACCATAAGGTACACAAAATCCAAGAGACTAACAGATTGCCAGCAGTTGTGGCACGGTCGCCCTTGCAGGCGCTCATACAGTGCAAAAGACATTGAATGATATACATAAGCTACCACATATGTATATTGTACATGTGCCATGTTCCATTTTTTATCATTCTTCGGTACCATTGATGTGAAATATTATTTGCATATTTGCATTGTATTATTTGAAGTGAGCAGGGCCATATTTTCTACATACTTTCTCTATTATGTAGTGATGATGCTGTGATTCGTTTTGACATTGTTTGAAAAAAAAGCACTTAAGTATTCGAGCATGAGTAAGAGTGATGTTAGTTTCTGTTTGTAAATATCATTCACTGGTACTATATTTTTCTCTCTTTCTCCCATGTGACATATCGCTTGGTTATATGGAAAAATAGAGAAAAGAAAAAAATACATTTAAAATGACAACTAAACAAGACAAACGCTCCCGTAATTTGGTGCCTTTTTGTGAAGCCTTGCTGATGTTGTGACTCGGCTGTGCGCGAGAGAGGATGCACAGCATCTCGCCTTAAGGGTTGAGGGAATATTTTTGTTACAGAATGTAAGTCATATCCAAGGGAGGAAAAGGGACGAGCTATGAGGGCACCGCTTCATTTAATTAGAATGTAAGCAAAAAAGGAGAAAAACTATAGAGTATATTTTTGTAAAACTTAAGTGTAAATATCCACATCTTCAAGAGCTGGAATGTTGAAGTTACCTACTGAGTAGGCATGGGATTCTTTTGTATGTTATATACATGCAGTTCATTATTTTGTGGTTATCTTTATTTTGTATTTGTGTTTGTTAAAACAAGTGACTGTTTCTGGCTTCTAAACACATTGAATGCGCTTAACTGCCAATGGGATATTTGGTGTACAAGATATCCTCCCAGAAATGAAATATAAATAAAAATATAAATATATATGTATATTTGTTCTCATACTTTTTTGTCAGACTTCCGTGCTTTCAAATATTACACCAGTACTTCACACCATTGCAATTACACCACACCCTTAATTTCATCATGTACATCTCTCATACATGACAGCTATATTCCATCATCCTATATGTTAATCCTGAGCAGATTATTAGCAGATTTTTCCCACAACTACACATCACAGAGAGCCACCCTTTCATTTGAGCAAAATCTGCACAGCATGATCTTATGGAATCTACGTTTTAATCGCTGTTCTCCAATTGAACCCTGTATTCATGATAATACTAATGCTTGACTCCCATGCTGAGGAATTCTTATCTAGATTCAACATGCTCTTGAAGATATTAAGCTTATCTAAATTTACATTTCATACAAGATTGTGCGATACACAGTGGCATTACTGTTGAAAACACAGACTTCCAGCAGGAAATATTTTTTTCCTCCATGCTGTTCGAAAAAAGGAAAAGTATATTTAAACCCGACTGTGCTTAGACATGCAAAGGGGGTTATTTTCACAGAGTGCAGGTGAAATCCATCACATGATAATTACCTTCTTTTCTGCAAATGTGCTTGGCGAGATGCTGTCACCCTGTAGCGAATGAGCTGTTACACACAGTTGGGCAATATCCGTGTAGGTTGGGCTGAATTTTTGCATGGGTGCAGCTGAGCAGCCCTGAAGGTTTAACCACTGTTTCTTTTGGTTTTCCAAGCAGAATATAATAACAGCCCGTTCATGCCATCATTATTCATCTGCCCCTCTTCCCTGGCCAAAAACATTCTTGCTACATGTTTGAGAATGAAAATAAAACAGCTTATTGTTTTTAGCCTATGTAGACAAGAACCCTGCTAAAATGTTTTCTCTTGGAGCTTTGGAGTAATATGGTGTTGTGAAATGCACTACCCAAAAGACTCACAAATGCAAACACAGCTAAAATAGAAAGCAGGAAAACAAGAAGAAGAGAGTGACGGAGGAGAAAGGAAAATAATTAAGATAATTGGTCTCCTGATCCCAAAATGACTTTCTAAATTGGGACTGATTAGGTGTGTGTGTGTGTGTGTGTGTGTGTGTGTGTGTGTGTGTGTGTGTGTGTGTGTGTGTGTGTGTGTGTGTGTGTGTGTGTGTGTGTGTGTGTGTGTGTGTGCGCACATGTAAGCAGGCATTTGTGTGCCATATACAGAGTAGCTGTCTATAGCCTATGCAGTTGTTTCCCGCTTTGTGTCTGCCTGACTGCTGCCGTGATGTGTAAGTATGTATTTGTGTGAAATTTGCCGTGTAGGTAGCCGTGGTTCTGCTCTGTGTTCTCGTAGTTAAAGCTCAGAGTCCCCATGAAACAGATCTACCTGGACCCCACGCTCTCATCTGCTGACACAGTTTGCAGGTGTGTGTCTGCGTGTGTGTGTGTGTGTGTGTGTGTGTGTGTGTGTGTGTGTGTGTGTGTGTGTGTGTGTGTGTGTGTGTGTGTGTGTGTGTGTGTGTGTGTGTGTGTGTGTGTGTGTGTGTGTGTGTGTGTGTGTGTGTGTGTGTCTAGTATAAACACTTCTTAACAATTCAGCAACAGGCTGCAAAAATTAAGCAACGGAAGGTAACAAAGGTCTTTTTGGATAAAATATGCATCACTGCTACAATTCTATTAATCCAACTAAAATGGAAAGAGTCTGTCTGTCTTTCTGTATGTCTGTACTTTGATTTTCTCGCCTTCCCTTACACGTTAGAGGATATACTACAGAGACAAATCAAATCAGCACTTTGATTGACCTCTTAGTTAAATCATCATGAATTTAAGAATATATTTAATTCCGATATAGAACCACATCCAGCTTTTCTTGGCAAATCTCAAGACTACTGGTGTGCGTTAAATCCTGAAATCTGGCATTTCCTGTCATTGTTTACAGCATATTTTAGTCCCTGGCTGCAAATCAGGAGCCGTTTCATACTGCCATGCTTTTAGAAAACTCTTTTTCCTCAATATAAAAACCACAGGATGTGTTTCTCTCAGCCTCTTTTGACATGTTAAGAGACAACCATTATTGTCACAGTCCATAACCAGGATGCTAGAAAGAAAGACAACCAATATCCCTCAAAGTACAAGGGAATTGTGTAGCCCATAATATCCTCTTGCTCTGATTCAAGGCTCTTCCTCGCATTTCAAAGCTCACGCGCTGAGTCTGTTCTGTTTAGGGAGGTGCGAGAGGAGCGCAAGAGGAGTTGGGAGTGCTGTTGCGTCGTGGCTTCACACTGTTGTAACCCACAATGGAGCCACCTCACGCCCCCAACAGGCTTCCACTTCAAGAGCCCTGCCTTTGTTCAAAAATGTATTTGTTCTCTTATTCTTATTCTTTTTTTTGAACTGTGTAAAACAAAAAAGGAAAAATGGCAAACCATTCTTTCTCCCTCAGCCCTCAAACCCCACCCCATTACCACCTCTCTGCCTCTCTCTCCCTGTCTGTCTCTACCTTGCTCTCCCTCTCTGGTAGAGCATATTTAGCTGGAGATGCTAATGATCTCCCCCCTCTGTATTCTGATGCAAGGTCTGTCTAAACTTTTCCCTTTCATCCACATACAAATGTGCTCTTATTGCCTCTTCGCCCTCGGGCCTTTTAAGATGCCTTTTTGAAATATGCCGTTTGATAAGCACATCATTGGCCAAGTCCCCGCAGTGATTAGAGACCTCTTTAATGTGAGCAAGTTAGAGAGTGAATGAGGGGCTCCGGGGCCGGCAGCTATCCCTTCTCCTCTGCCCTCACCCCTTGACATGTCCCAGGCCACTGGGGAGAGACCAGTGTCGGGAAGGACGACCCAGAGCCCGATTGTGGACCAAGTCATTCTTCATGCTTTATCTCCACATCGAGATGAAGAACGGGAGGAAACACACTGGAGAATCTCCTTCAGATACGGTGCTGTATGCTGGAAGCCTGTACTTTATCACAGGGATGTGACAGGAGGACTTCTCTCTAATGTCTTTTAAATATGCTCCATTGATCTAATGTTCAGAGCCTTGCTTTGCCGCTTTCTTTTTTCAATCTTGCCAATAGGGAACACTGATACAGTCGTCAGGTGTTTTTTCCTACTTTGCGCCTTGCACTTGACACCTGTTGAGCCTTTAGGGATAAGTAGGTTATATTTAAACTGCTTGATTTCCAGACTCCTCAGATACATTTCAGGTAGATTGCAGCATTTATACATATAGTACATAGCGTTCAGGAGACGTGCTTAGCATAACACAATTTGAAAGAAACACATCAGTCAGAAAGTGTAAGTACGACAAATCCGGACAAAATTCAGACCGACCTGAAACAACACACGCTCAGAGACACAAGCACATAAAAGATGTTCAAGATGTCACACATTTGCTCTCCATTTCTGGGTTACGATGTGTGAAAGTTTTGCATGCTTATCAGCTGTGTACCTGTTCAAAACCCAACAGATGTAAGAGAAGCACAACTCACAAGCATCTTTGAAATTATTTGTGGCACACAAAAGAGATTTTTGACGCATCACTTCCACAATAATCTACAGGTGTCCTGGCAACTTTAGCTCGATTTAATAAGCCATGCTTGTTTGAAGTATGGCTTTGAACAGACAACAAAACAGTGCATGCTTAAGTACCTCCAAATATGACACCTCTTCAACTCAGCATCAAGCACACTACAGCTTCACAAAAGGCACCTGTGTGGCTCTGAAATGCAAACAGGCCCTCATAAGTCTTTTAAGGCTAGTACTGTAAGTGGGCTCGAGTTGTTTTATTTTCTGTCTGCGATTCTGACTAACATATACTATCCCTGAGCAGGGTCTCTGACTCTGAGTAAATAAATGCAGTCATGCCTCTCAGAGACTTGTCTGTTTTTATCAGAGGGATGCATGTTCTGCAGCAGATGGCCTGCTACTGCAAAGAAGAGGCTTCTGCTGGAACCGTGCAAAAACATCAATTCATAAATAACACTCATCCAAACAAAACAATAATGAATACATCATCATAAATACGAATAAATATGAGTATATTGGCTCTTAACAGGAACAATACTGGTCCGGTAATGCTCGTCCTGCTTGTTTTTCATAAAACTGCCTGGTTCTATCATTCATTTTAATCCACATGTAGCGATGCCTTTCAGGTTCACTGGTTTCACTAGAATTGGAGTTCAAGAGTTCAGAACAACCACCCGGTTGTCACAACAGCCCAGATTAGAGGTGAGAGCTACAGCGCTGAGTGTGTGTGTGTGTGTGTGTGTGTGTGTGTGTGTGTGTGTGTGTGTGTGTGTGTGTGTGTGTGTGTGTGTGTGTGTGTGTGTGTGTGTGTGTGTGTGTGTGTGTGTGTGTGTGTGTGTGTGTGTGTGTGTGTGTGTGTGTGTGTGTGTGTGTGTGTGTGTGTGTGTGTGAAATGCTATTTTCTATGAGACTAAAGTCAACACTGTTTGAAAAAACTCTCAACAATTCAAAGATGCAACCTTGCCAATGTTTTCCCATAAATTATAATTAATCAACAGAGTATTTAGATTTGTTTCCTGCAATATGGCTGATGAGAAAAGAATGTTATATTCCTGGCCCCAATATGGCGTCAATAACTAAAGGCCTTTAAAATATATAGAAAAGAGTTCAACTAATCACCCCTCGTGAGCAGATCAGGCCTTCCTGTGTTTCACTCTGATACATCAAAAGCTGAGAGAGAGAGGGGCAGAGAGCTAATAGAAAATCTGTCCCCCCCCACCCTCCAGATGTGCCCTGCACCTGTCATTCAAAAGGCTGAGGCCAGGTGTCTGATCAGACACCACAGCCACCTGTTCTTCACTTATTAGGTCCTACCTGTGGAATGAGTCAATGATGAATAATATAATCTGCCGCGGTAATGAAGCTTTAGTTATACAGCTGAAAGAGGGACATCTCGCTATATTCAAGGCCAAAGATAATAGAATCAGCTGTAGCAGAAGATATCCTTGGTCTTGATGCTTTATAGTTTTGACAGACAATGGTGATGTGTGTTGTCGCTGCTCTGCTTTCATAATGCAGCTAAGGTATCACAAAAGCAGCACTCCGCATCCGAATGCTAAGCCTCGTTTAAAGGCTGAGCCAAAATCACAAACTGTACTAAAAAAAAAGAAGAGATTCCTGTGTGGACAGAATGTAGAATTAGACAGGTGTGTGTGTGTGTGTGTGTGTGTGTGTGTGTGTGTGTGTGTGTGTGTGTGTGTGTGTGTGTGTGTGTGTGTGTGTGTGTGTGTGTATGTGTGTGTGTGTGT